>NW_010359376.1:35621-112372 GCF_000414095.1 Morus notabilis | reverse complement strand
TTGTATTAACACCATCAGAAAATAGCGCATATGAATCGAGAGATTATTCGGCATCGAACTTTTAGTGGAGTCATGCGATGTCGGAATTAAATATGTCGATAATTTATCGGGATAAGTTAGTCGAGTATTGTAATTCCATAGCTTTGTTCATGTGGGTCCATTCGGTCTCAAGGCTAGCTCTAATAAGTGGGAAAATAGAAACTGATATTTTGTTGTATAATTATGTTTAAAAATTCATTGTGTTATTTTTCATTTATTTGATAATTGAAAAATAAAAGGAATGAATTTGAATTTTGAAATGAATAGTGATTAATTTAAAATTCAAAATAAAATTTAAACATGATTTTATTTGGCAACTAAAGGAGAGAGAAAGTTGATTTTATTTTGGAAAATTCGGAAATCCCTTGCTATATGGGGAATTCTAATTTTGCTCCAAAAGAAAGAAGGAAAATTCGGAAATCCCTAGCCATGTGGGAATTTCGGATTTTGATCCAAGAGAGAAGGGGAAATTCGAAAATCCCATCTAGGAATTTCCTCCTATAAAAGGATTTTATTGAAAACCCTAGCTATGAGTTTTTAAGAGAAGAAAAAATCTCACCCTTTTCTCTCCTAAGGGTGGCCGAAATTTTGAGACAAAATAGAAGGAAAAATTGTTTCCTTAAGTGTTTTTTTGAAAAGAGCCTCTCATCCCAAAACACTTAGAGTCATAGTCTTGAATCAACGAGTGGCTTTTGGTGTGATCGTATCGATAGATCAACGATCTTGTTTCACGGCAATTCTCCATCTCGGAAGGTGAGATAGTGAGACAAGATCATTGCGGTCATATTTGATTCAATCGTCACAAAGGTATGATTGTCATTTTATTCCTTTGTCTATAAACATATATCATGCATGTATCTCTCGTTGTGGTTTACATTTAATTTGGAATTAAATAGATATGTTAAATTTTTGAAATTCCGCCTACAAGTTTGTTGTTGTTCAAATGATTTTTCATTAAAAATCACAACTAGATCCTACAGGTAAACCCTAACACAACTTATTTATTAATCATGTTGGTCATGTCAACCCGATTATGACTCAAACTCATTTATAATAAACCTAAACCCGTTAATTTCGTACGAATTTTAAATTGTACTGCCGTGTCGATACCCAAATTACCAGCTCTATTCCTTATAATCATCTTTTGAGTTTGCACTATGCATAACATTTATTATTTTCGAGACTTTTGGAAAACAAACATTAAAATTTTGTACTTATTTTACATTGGACATTTCAAAGAAAACCAAGTCAGATGGTTGTGGAGAGAACAAGAGAAGTACAAGAAGAACAAGCAACCAAAGAGAGAGAGAGATAACATTATCTGTTTTTCTTCTTTTTTTTTCTTTTTTTTTTTGAGAGAGAGAGAGAGGGAGCATTATTTTGAGGTTTGTAAATATTAGTTAAATAGTGGGGCAAAGAATTCCTAGCCATCCAAAGAGCAATTTTGGATTATTTGTAATTCCAGGTTCGAGAGAAGCTCGTGCTTGCCACGTTCACCTATATCACATGGTGCTACGTGTTATGTTCCCTTGACACTAAGCTTCTAGATTCTGGATAACTACATAAAATACATAAAATTCTAGTTTTTCTTTATCTGATTTGGAACATATATGCTTTATCATAAAAGGACCAGATGTGTGATTGTTTTTTGGGTAATTCTATTTTCACCCTTAATATTCATGATTACGTACCCCCCACCTGTGAGAGTAGTCTCTAATTTGATCCTGGCGAAAAACAGTGGGAAGAATGCAATAACTCGATGAAATAGAGTTATTTAACATACTTTTAGACTTAGTAGTTATTTATTTTCTCAAGGTAAAATGTCTTAGTGTTAGTATTTTGTATAACATTTGTTAGTTTTTATTTAGTTGATAGAAGGTTGATATTTGTGGAACAATCTCTTTATAACATGGATTTAGTCATCATGTTCAATACAGGTGTGTTGACTTTGGGTAATTAGTGCAGGAAAATAACAGGACAGTGTTGGTAAAAGCAATTTGAAAGAAAAGCACGGTAAAGGAAGTGAAGGCAGGAACGAACCCGTTGTTGCAATAAAGTTATAGCAACGCAGATGCAACCAAAAGGTGCAAGCTGGTGCAGTTTGTTTTCATGTACAGCTGGCAGTGGTCCAAATTGCCGACTCTGACATGAGGAGACACCTGTAAGTGCACTAAAGCGGGGACCATCAGTTTTGGCTCTGAGGCGGACACATGTCATTAGGGTACCTCATCCTGCCCTAGTATAAAAGAACAAAAGAAGAGTACTGGAGAAGGCAGCCAAAGACAGAGAGGGAGGCGCACAGAATTCTTGGTACAAGCTGAGAAGAGAGAAAAGAAGAGAGTACAGGAGAAATGGTGGGCGCTGGTTTCTGGAGCTAGAAGGGGATAGTACAGCACGGATACACACCTGTTTTGGCTTCAGATTTTAGCTTAGCCATTTTCTTCTTCTTTATGTATTTACTCTCTGTGAACGAATGAAGCTGTTTATTGTTATTATTTCTGATTTTGTTGAACTAAACATGAGCTAAATTCT
Source organism: Morus notabilis (assembly GCF_000414095.1). Taxonomy (NCBI): domain Eukaryota; kingdom Viridiplantae; phylum Streptophyta; class Magnoliopsida; order Rosales; family Moraceae; genus Morus; species Morus notabilis. Next base: position 109,801 of record NW_010359376.1, on the reverse strand, counting down.
TTAGCTTGGATTATTGATGGAACCAAAGTTGCAATGAAGATTTATTTGTTATTCTAATTGCTTACGTAATCTTCATCCTGTTTATTCAAGTATAATATTGTCTAATTTTTATTAAGTGACAGGCCATCATTTAGTGGAAAATATAAACTTAACTAATTCTGGAAAGGTTAGTTTAGTTAGATCTAGCTTGGATAATATAAGGGAATAGTATAAGAATATATTATTGTCTTGTACAACCTATTAAAATTAGTGCTTAACTTCAGGTTTGGTAAACTAAAGTGCATAGGAATATGTTGGTTTTGGTTTAAGGAACTATAAGCATAGATCTGTCGGAAGATGATTATGCAGAATTTTAGGTTGACTGGATGAACTTTGCTATAACAATCCTATAGCAAAACGTGGTCAGAGTTGCAACCGAGAGGAAATCAGTAATCCTAGCCCTTACCCATCATTGATTCACAGCTTAGAGCTTAGATCTTGTTGAGTTTTACCACTTGTTTGCATTTCAATCACATCCGTTTATTTTACTCGTTTATTTTACTTAATTGATATCAATTTGGCATTCGAATCATTCTCGATCACTTTAGCACAACTGGTCTTTGTAATCAATTCCTTATTAACTCAGTCCCTGTGGAGACGATACTTTTACTCATTACTGTATTACTTGTGCGATTGCGTGCACTTGCGTAGAGCTATTTTCATACATAGGATTTTATCGTAACAAGTTTTTGGCGCCGTTGCCGGGGACTGTGATTAATAGAAATTATTATAGAAATTAGTTTTTATTCATTTAAATCCAATATTGCTTCTGTTAGTCTCAGTTGCTCCTGTTGTTCTAAAGCAGGTGTAATCTTCTTGCATGAATAGACCAAGGGATACATATTTGATTCCCTTGGACCCGAAGATTGAAAGAACTTTTAGAGCAAGAAGAAGGGAACAACAGGGATTTGCTGGAATAGAAGAAATGGCTGACGGAGCAGGTGGGAATAATCAAGGTAACCTAGTTGTAGCAATAGCAGAGGATAGGGACAGGGCAATCAGAGATTATGCCATCCCCATGCTCGACGGGCTGCATCCAGGCATTGTTAGGCCAGAAATCCAGGCAACTAAATTCGAGCTGAAGCTGGTTATGTTTCAAATGCTCCAAACCGTGGGGCAGTTCAACGGGATGCTAACCGAAGACCCATATATGCATCTTCGGCTTTTTATTGAAGTATGTGAATCTTTTAAGACCCCAGGTGTGACAGACGAGGCTCTTCGCCTCAAGTTATTTCCTTACTCTCTGAGGGACAGAGCTAGAGCATGGCTGAATTCTTTGCCAACAGATTCGGTAGCTACATGGACTGATTTGGCTGAGAAATTTCTAGTGAAATATTTCCCTCCAAACAAAAATGCCAAACTCAGGAATGATATCACATCATTTCAGCAGTTGGAGGGGGAAGCTCTATGTGAATCATGGGAACGCTTTAAGGAATTACTAAGGAAGTGTCCATACCACGGACTCCCTTATTGGATTCAAATGGAAACCTTCTATAATGGACTCAACGCTTCCACTAGAGCCATGGTGGATGCATCAGCGAATGGTGCCTTACTTGTGAAGTCATACAATGAGGCTTACGAAATTTTGGAGAGGATGTCCAACAATAACTATCAGTGGCCCACTGAGAGAGTTTCTACAAGAAGACGTGTGGCTGGAATTCATGAAGTAGACGCTGTGACTGCATTGACAGCTCAAGTCTCTTCACTGTCTAATATTCTGACGTCTATGAACGTGGCTGCAGGAGCTAACGCAGCAACTCCAGTTGCATTAGCTTATGTCTATTATGGAGAAGGACATTCATTCAAAAATTGCCCATCCAACCCCGAGTCGGTTTGTTATGTGAACAACTTCAATAGGAATAATAACCCATATTCCAACACATATAACCAAGGGTGGAAGCAACATTCGAATTTTTCTTGGTCAAATCAGGGAGCTAATTCTATACTAGGGCCGAGTAAACCAGCATATCCACCAGGTTTCCATCAGTAGTAACACCAAAGACAGCCACCTCAAGAACAATCAACCCCCATGGAGGCACTGCTTAAAGAGTACATGGCGAGGAACGATTCCATCATTCAAAATCAAGCAGCCCTCCTCCAAAGTCAATCATCATCATTGAGGACCTTAGAGAATCAAGTGGGGCAGCTGGCTAATGTTCTAAATAATAGACCCCAAGGATCGCTTCCTAGCGATACGAAAAACCCAAGAAGAGATGGCAAGGAGCATTACAAAGCTATCACACCTCGGAATGGCAGGGAAATCGAGCAACCAACTCGACAGTTTGCAGCAACATCAGAGCACTCTTCGATCCAAAGCCAGAAAGTCCAGCAACCAGAAGCTATATCAGAACAGGATGCTGTCGACCAAAATGCTACAACAAAGCTGAAGCAAAATGGACCAGAGAGACCTCCACCCCCATTTCCGCAAAGATTTCAAAATCAAAAGCAAGATAAGCAGTTCAGGAGATTCCTTGACGTGTTGAAGCAACTCCACATCAACATTCCACTTGTGGAGGCATTGGAACAAATGCCGAGTTACGTTAAGTTTATGAAGGATATTCTCTCGAAGAAATGAAGGCTGGGTGAATTTGAGACGGTGACATTAACTGAAGAATGCAGTGCGATCTTGAAGAATAGGTTGCCACCCAAGTTGAAAGATCCTGGTAGTTTCACCATACCGTGCTCCATCAGAAAGTAATACATTGGAAAGGCATTATGCGACTTGGGGGCAAGCATTAATCTGATGCCTATGTCTATCTTCAGAAAGCTGGGAATTGGTGAAGCAAGACCCACCACTATTACGCTGCAATTAGCTGACAGGTCCTACGCTCACCCAAAGGGCAAAATTGAAGATGTCCTAGTAAGGGTGGACAAATTTATATTTCCAGCATATTTCATAGTGTTGGACTATGAAGTAGATAAGGAGGTGCCGATTATCTTGGGAAGACCCTTTTTAGCTACAGGCAGGACATTGATTGATATGCAAAAGGGAGAATTGACCATGAGAGTCCACGATCAGCAGGTCACTTTCAACGTGTTCAAGGCGATGTGTTTTGCTGACGAGGTGGAGGAATGTTCAGCAATTAATGTTCTGGATTCACTAGTGGCAGCAGAGTTTGAAAAGACATGCTCTGAAAAGTTGATGAAAGAGGAGGACCTGACTGATTCTGAGGTTGATGAGGACAACAATGATAGACAAGTATCATGGATGGAGGGTAGGCATGCATCAGCCAGATCTAGGCGGCACTTCGAGTCAGTGGAATTATCAGCGAGGCCCTTAAAGCAATATAAACCCTCGGTGGAAGAACCACCTGTTTTGGAACTAAGGCCTTTGTCGGTACATTTGAGGTACGCTTACTTGGGTGATTCAAACACTCTTCCCGTAATTATTGCTTCTGGACTAAATGGCATACATGAAATGCAACTACTGGAGGTACTTAAGAAGTTCAAACGTGCGATTGGGTGGACTATCGCAGATATAAAAGGAATCAGCCCATCAATCTGCATGCATAAAATTTTGCTGCAGGATTGCTGCAGCAATTCAGTAGAGCAACAGAGAAGGTTGAATCCAATCATGAAAGAGGTGGTGAAGAAAGAGGTGATTAAATGGCTTGATGCAGGGATAATTTACCCTATTTCAGATAGCTCTTGGGTCAGCCCTGTTCAGTGCGTACCCAAGAAAGGTGGAGTCACGGTGGTTCCAAATGACAACAATGAGTTGATACCTACAAGAACAGTAACTGGTTTGAGAGTATGTATGGACTACAGGAAGCTAAACAAGGTGACCAGAAAGGACCATTTTCCTTTGCCATTCATCGACCAGATGCTTGATAGGTTGGCTGGGAAGGAATACTACTGTTTCTTAGATGGATACTCAGGCTACAATCAGATTGCTATAGCACCAGAGGATTAGGAGAGGACCACTTTCACCTGTCCGTATGGGACGTTCGCTTTTAGAAGGATGCCTTTCGGACTTTGTAATGCTCCAGCGACCTTTCAGAGATGCATGATGTCTATCTTCACTGATATGGTGGAGAAATCGCTGGAGGTTTTTATGGACAATTTCTCGGTGTTCGGAGACTCCTTTGGGGATTGCCTAACAAATTTGGAAAGAGTCTTAATGAGGTGTGAGGAAACCAATTTGGTTCTCAATTGGAAAAAATGCCACTTCATGGTATAAGAGGGCATTGTATTGGGTCATAAGGTTTCCAACAAAGGCATCGAGGTGGACAAAGCAAAGATTGAAGTCATAGACAAACTACCACCGCCAACATCAGTGAAGGTAATTAGGAGTTTTCTTAGCCACACAGGTTTTTATCGGCGGTTCATAAAAGGGTTTTCAAGGATATCTAAGCCATTATACAATTTGCTAGAGCAAAGTCAACCGTTTGAGTTCAATGGCGAATGTCAGCAGGCGTTCTTGGAATTGAAGAGGCGGTTAGTGTCTGCTCTTATTGTCATCTTACCTGATTGGTCTTTGCCATTTGAACTTATGTGCGATGCTAGTGACTACGTAGTCAGAGCAGTGTTAGGGCAACGACATGAGAAGGTATTCCACTCAATTTATTATGCGAGCAAGACAATGACTGAGGCCCAGCTGAATTACACTACCACAGAGAAAGAGTTGTTAGCTGTGGTATTTTCCTTCGACAAGTTCAGAGCATATCTTGTGGGCACCAAGGTGATTGTATACACTGACCACTCCGCAATTAAGTATCTGATTGCCAAGAAGGATGCCAAACCGAGGCTGATCCGATGGATACTATTGTTGCAAGAATTTGATCTGGAAATAATGGACAGAAAAGGGTCTGAAAATCAGGTTACAGACCATCTTTCTAGACTTGAGGAGGGAAGTAGGAATGAAACAAGGGAGCCCATTCGAGAGACCTTCCTAGATAAGCGACTTCTTACCGTGCAACAAGTCACAGCCCCTTAGTATGTAAACTTTGTGAATTATATAGTAAGTGGGCTGTTCCCACCTGAAATGAACAGTGAAAAGAAGAAAAAGTTCCTGCATAATGCTAAGTTCTATTGTTGGGATGAGCCATTCCTTTACAAGCAATGTGCGGATCAGGTTATTCGATGGTGTATCCCTGAGGAAGAAGTTCAAAGCATCCTCCAATATTGCCATTCATCACCATACGGAGGGCATTTCAAAGGAACAAGAACAACTGCAAAGGTCCTCTAATCTGGATTCTATTGGCCATCAATCTTCAAATATGCGCACGAGCTTGTGAAGATATGCGATAGGTGCCAACGTGTCGGCAACATCTCCCGCCGACACGAAATGCCGCTAAGCAACATTCTGGAGGTGGAGTTATTTGACGTATGGGGCATTGACTTCATGGGGCCGTTTCTTCCATCTTTTGAAAACCAATACATCTTGGTAGCAGTAGACTACGTCTCAAAATGGGTGGAAGCGGTAGCACTTCAATCAAATGACTCCAAGGTAGTGGTAAAATTCCTTCACAAGAACATCTTTACATGTTTTGGAACACCGAGGGCCATCATCAGCGACAAAGGTACCCACTTTGGCAGCAAGTAGTTTGAGAACCTCTTGAGCAGATATGGAGTAAAGCATAAGATTGCTACAGCATACCACCCACAAACCAGTGGGCAAGTAGAAATCTCAAACAGGGAGATAAAGAGGATCTTGGAGAAGGTGATCAACCTGAATCGGAAAGATTGGTCGCTGAGGTTGGAAGATGCTCTATGGGTGTACAGGACAGCATTCAAAACACCACTGGGAATGTCCCCATTCCGATTAGTCTTTGGAAAGGCATGTCACCTACGAGTGAAATTGGAACACAAGGCGTACTAGGTAGTGAAACAGTTGAACATGGACCTCTAACTAGCAGGAGAGAAGCGTTTACTGCAGCTGAATGAACTGGAGGAATTTCGGCTGCAAGCATATGAGAGTGCCAAGTTGTATAAGGAGAAAACTAAGAAATGGCACGACAGAAAAATTATCCCACGGCAGTTTGAGGTTGGGCAGCAAGTCTTACTCTTCAACTCAAGGTTGAAGCTATTTCCAGGGAAATTGAAGTCTAGATGGTCAGGTCCCTTTGTGGTAAATCAAATCTACCCACATGGAGCAGTGGAGATTGTGGCAGCAAACTCTGGGATAGCCTTTAAAGTGAACGGCCAGCGACTCAAACACTACTGGGGTGATGAGATTAATCGCCAGAAAATCTCCATTTCACTTCAAGATGCATAAGTGTGCAGCAGAGTCATGCTGAAGACTCTAAAACAAGCGCTTAAGAGAGGCAACCCTACATTTTCAATTTTTTTTTACATGTCTTTTGGTTTATAATTTTTGTTGTTTATCCTCTGTTTATTTTGTGTAGATTGTGAATTTGATCTAGGGTAGTGTTGTGCAGAGGTTACTTTAGCAGGAGAAAGGAAAACTGAGCTCAGAGGAAAAAGGGCTGAGTTCCAAAATACTGCTGCAGTAAAATTATTTCCTTGAGGAGAATTGCTATAGCAAAGTAAAAATGCTGGGGGCTGCATTTCCATAGTTTTGCTGCAGCAAAATTTTTCGCCAAAAAAAATTGCTGTAGCAATTCTTAAAAAAAAAAAACGGGAGATTAAAGGGGCCATATGCCCTATTAATATCAGATCACTTTCCCTTTCCTTTTTGACAAAAAGAAACCCTAGCAGCTCCCACCTTCCAGCCCCACCTCGTGCTGCCTTGGCTTTAATTTCTCCCACACCATCGACCCCACAGACCGACCTTATCCGAGCCTCACAGTCGCTCAAATCTGAGGGCCCCAGCTGTTCAGAGTAGCCAAGTGAACTTTGGGCTCCAATCTTACATCTAAAGTTTGGGGGCGTGCTTCATTCCGCTCGAGCAGCACCTCTATTTGCTGATTTAACAATGGTGCGCACAAAAAGGCCTACCAATAAGACAGCATGTCGGTTGCCAAAGAACCCGCAACTCAGTTATAGGACATTTCTCTCAACAGCAGCTGAAACCAGGTATGAGAAGTGTATTTTCAAGCGCTCTTTTAGCCCTAAAAAGGGTTTCTTGTTGACGGACTCCCCCACTATGGGGTATGACGAGTCAATATCCTCAGTGATTAGTGCCCTTAATTGGAAAAAATTCTACTCTCACCTGCCGGCCGCCGTTGTTCCTCTCGTCAGAGAGTTTTATGCCCATTTCACCAAAGAGGGGCAGCAGCGGGTGTATGCGTGCGGCGTTCTGGTCCCAGTTGAACCGGACGCCATGAACAACTTTTATGGGTTAGGGGATCCGTCGATTTGTACTCTGAGTTTGTAGCGACTACTGATGTAACGCAGCTGGACGCAATGCTGGATTACCTCTGTGTCTAAGGCACCACCTGGAGCATATCAAAGCAGGGTGCCATGACAGTTCCAAGAAGCAGCCTCGGACCGCAAGGCAAGATCTGGTACCATTTCCTGAAAACCCGCTTGCTGCCATCAATGACTATGCACATTGTGTCAAAAGACCGGATGTTGCTACTGGATTCCATCATCCAAGGCCGCCCGATAAATGTGGGGAAAATAATCCACAAGGAGCTTTACGCATGTGCGCGTAAGTCGGGCGGCAGTTTGTGGTTTCCAGCCCTCATTTCGGGTTTGTGTCTAAGCAGTGGAGTGCCGGTGTTTCCCACTGAGGAGAGATTGTCATCACGAGGCGCTATAACCACTCAGACTATAGCCCAGATGACACAAGCCCGACCGGATGATGCACGTCCAGTTGAGCAGGCTGCCATCGATGATGAGGAGCAAGACTCTGCGCCGCAGGCCACCACTAGTGGACAGGCTGCCGAGTCCAGTAGTAGGGGTCAAGCCCCTGAGGGAATGGTTCACTCCCTCCGCATGTTGGAACAGCGTATCACTCTTCAGGAAATTCAACAGTTTCAAATGTTGGAAATGTTGCAGCAAATGCATAAGCAGCAGTAGAAATACTGGGCCTATGCAAGGCAGCGGGACATCGCCTTGAAGAAGTCACTTCAAAAGAACTTCACCAAGCCAGTATTCCCGTTGCCTGAGTTTCCTGAAGAAGTGTTAGAGTAAATTGCAACCGAGGAAAACGATGAGGACGATCCAGAGGATTGAAGGAGGAATGCAAGGGTAGGCGACTTACTTACCCTCCCCAGGGAGTATCAACCTTCTTTTGTAATTTTACTATGTTTAGTTTTACATTTTTTTTCTGTTCTGTTTGTTTAGGTTGTTCTGTGATTATTCCCCTCAGTAGTGAGGACACTGCTTCCTCTAAGTTTGGGGGTGTGTAGTTGACGGGTTTTGTGTTATCTATGTGCTGGTTTTTGTTCAGTATGAGTTAGTATGTTAGTTTGTTGTTTGGTTCCAGGTGTTTCAGTCTTGTTAAAAAAAAAGAAAAAAAAAACAACAATGTTTCATTTCTGTGTTTTGTTAAGTGTGAATAAATGCTTTGGTTTTACTGCAGCTATGTTGGTTTTAGGACATTCTATGAAAAGTGCAATGTGTTGAAAGTCTCAGCTTGTGTAATAAATTGGTATGAGTTAAAACTTGGTGATATCTGTGGTTCGGTTGTTCCATGAATGTGATTATTTGAAACTTAGCACATTAGACTATAGCATAGTCGTCTGTTGGAAAGCCTAGGAAATTTTGAGTCATTGGGAGAGCTTAGGATCATAGAACTGATTGTACGAAACCCTTGAACTGAAACTTTAGGGAGCCAAACGTTTTAGGGTGAATTGATATTGAAAAGGGACGATGCTTAGGGGTGTAATTTAAAAAAAAACACCTCATATGCGTAAAATACTCCTCTATTCTGAGCTGCCTAGTAACCAGGAGTAACATGAGCCCCATGTGTACTTTTACGTCAAACAGCAGTGCGGGATATGAGTTTGCTAAAGCAATTCTGACTTGTGACGTTGCTGAGTAATCGGGGGTCTTCATCACCAATGTTGGCATTCGCGTAAAAAGGTAGCAGTGACATGAGGAATTCGAATAAAAAAAAAAGAAGAGAAGTGAATATTTATGCACCCATCTAATTCCCTTAGAGACAGTTTGCAGAATGAATGGAACCTTAGACGTTTGGTTAACTGATGCTAGAGGAGAGGGGGTCAAGCAATCAGCTTATTACATCATAAACTAGGCTCAATGATCGTGATTCGAGTGATATTGGTGATTCAAGGATGGTTAGCTATGCTCACACACACACACACCTATAGAAGAATTTTATTTGTGGAGTGGGCGGATAGCGGATTGAACCGAGATTGAATGAAATGCTAATTGGAATTCAGCTGGGAATTTGGAGGCATTGTTGGAGAATAGAGAACCAACTTGTCTGGCAGCCAAAGCAATTTCATGTTTTGTGTATTGAGTCATTTTATGTTGTTCCGTTTTGTGTTGTTAGGCATTATTCGAGGGCGGGCAATGACTTAAGTTTGGGGGTGTGATAACTCGATGAAATAGAGTTATTTAGCATCCTTTTAGGCTTAGTAGTTGTTTATTTTCTCAAGGTAAAATGCCTTAGTGTTAGTATTTTGTATAACATTTGTTAGTTTTTGTTTAGTTGATAGAAGGTTGATATTTGTGGAGCAATCTCGTTATAACATGGATTTAGTCCTCATGTTCAATACATGTGTGTTGACTTTGGGTAATTAGTGCAGGAAAATAACAAGGCAGTGTTGGTAAAAGCAATTTGAAAGAAAAACACGGTAAAGGAACTGAAGGCAGGAATGAACCCGTTGCTGCAGCAAAGTTATAGCAACGCAGATGCAACCAAAAGGTGCAAGCTGGTGCAGTTTGTTTTCATGTACAGCTGGCAGTGGTCCAAATTGCCGACTTTGACATAAGGGGACAGCTGTAAGAGCACTAAAGCAGGGACCATCAGTTTTGGCTCTGAGGCGGACACATGTAATTAGGGTACCTCATCCTGCCCTAGTATAAAAGAAAAAAAGAAGAGTACTGGAGAAGGCAGCCAGAGACAGAGAGGGAGGTGCACAGAATTCTTGGTACGAGCTGAGAAGAGAGAAAAGAAAAGAGTACAGGAGAAATGGTGGGTGTTGGTTTCTAGAGCTAGAAGGAGATAGTACAGCATGGATACACACCTGTTTTAACCTCAGATTTTAGCTTAGCCATTTTCTTCCTCTTTCTGTATTTACTCTATGTGAACGAATAGAGCTATTTATTGTTATTATTTCTGATTTTGTTGAACTAAACATGAGCTAAATTCTTTAGCTAGGATTATTGATGGAACCAAAGTTGCAATGAAGATTTATTTGTTATTCTAATTGCTTGCGTCATCTTCATCCTGTTTATTCAAGTATAATATTGTCTAATTTATGTTAAGTAACAGGCCATCATTTAGTGGAAAATATAAACTTAACTAATTCTGGAAATGTTAGTTTAGTTAGATCTAGATTGGATAATATAAGGGAATAGTATAGGAATATATTATTGTCTTGTACAACCTATTAAAATTGGTGCTTAACTTCAGGTTTGGTAAACTAAAGTGCATAGGAATATGTTGGTTTTCGTTTAAGGAACTATAAGCATATATCTGTCGGAAGATGATTATGCAGAATTTTAGGTTGACTGGATGAACTTTGCTACAGCAATCCTATAGCAAAACGTGGTCAGAGTTGCAACTGAGGAGAAATCAGTAATCCTAGCCCTTACCCATCATTGATTCAGAGCTTAGAGCTTAGATCCTGTTGAGTTTTACCACTTGTTTGCATTTCAATCACATCCATTTATTTTACTCATTTATTTTACTTAATCAATATCAATTTGGCATTCGAATCATTCTCGATCACTTTAGCACAACTGGTTTTTGTAATCAATTCCTTATTAACTCAGTCCCTGTAGAGACGATACTTTTACTCATTACTGTATTACTTGTGCGATTGCGTGCACTTGTGTAGAGCTATTTTCATACATAGGATTTTATCGCAACAATAGAGCATCGGGATCGGGGTGTTTTTTACTTGGTCGACAAGTTTTGAGCACAGTAGCGCTAGTTCTTTAGCATCGCGGCGCTAAGAAAATGTTTTTCGTGAGTTCGGGTAGTGGTAGTGGCATTTTGGCGCTGTTCTGGAGCGCCTTGGCATTGGTGGCAGCATGGACTAGGGCCGCGACGCTGGGTCAGTGGTGATGGTACAAAATCAGTAAAACGGAAATTGCAGTTTTGAGCTGATTTTTTCTGTTTCCGGTTTGGGAAACTTGCCGAACGACTTATGCCCGACTTGGAGACTACACAAAAGACTTTGGGGATTATTTAAGGGTTAGAAAACATAGAGAAACATGTTGTAATCATAAATTCTTTAATTGGGATTGTGAGAGAATAATTGTATTGAAGAGAGAACAAGTGAGAGAGTGAGAGGGGATTGAGAGAGGTTTCTTAAAGAGTATTCTTGTATTATTTTTATAATTATTTGTGATTAATCATAGTAGACGAAAGCACTTTATTGCAGGACATAAGATCTCATATTGAGGTCCGAACCTGAGTAAATTATATGTGTCGTTATTATTCTTCTTCTTTTTATGTATTTTTCACATTTATTTTGATTTTAAATTATTTATTTGATTGTTACTTTTCCGCAAACTGTTAATTTGTGTATCTGAATCCGTGGGTCCTCATCACACCACCAAATCATAATGTACTTTTATTATAATTTCTTTATAATAAAATTACGTTAAAACCAATTAAAATTATTTTAAAACCAGTTAAGAATTGTACACCTTCATATATTACCCCATATCAGCTATAAATAGAAATATCGGTTGATTCTAATATTCCACATATGGCTTACAAAATATTTTTTTGTTCAGTGTTGTTATTACTTTTTGGGTTTTTGAGTAATTCCATTTTCGATAAAGTTTGTTTGCTGTTCTTTTTTTCTTTTGGTTTTTGAGGAGAGCTTCTTTGTTGTTTTATGCTCGTGTATCATAACAGTGTTTCTTCTCAGTGTACAAGGTTTTTTTTTCCCTTTTGAGAATGGGAAGAGTTTTCTTTTTTTTTTTTTTTTGGTTAAGATTTTTTAATTATTTTTTTATAGAACAAATTAAAATTAAAATAAAAGTCGGGGAGGGTGTATAATTAAGAAGGTTAAATTCGGTAATATATGAAAAGTATCTATAAAAGGATAAATTTTTTGAATATTTATTAGAAAATATTAATGAATTGAGGGTATTAATAAATTTTGTGGGTGCAAAATATAACCACTCTATTCGTCCAGATGTCTAATGTTTGTTGGAAAAAAACAAAACAGAATTGTATGTGAAATGGGCCGACCCACGCCACCTATCTTGAATTGGGTGTAATTCACATGAGAAAATTGTAAGAGTTTAAATTTTTATCCCTTATATTTGATAAATATCATTTTGTTAATGCAATTATTTGAGTAAAAAAAATTATGAATCAAGAATAAAAAGTAAAAGTTTTGAACATACACTTTCAAATTATCCAATTCACATTTCAACTTGAAATAATTAGGCTTAATGCACACATTTTTTTAGAATTCAATACTTTTACAAAAGTGCATAAAAATATTTTAAGATTTTTGAAAGTGATAAGAAGTAATTTGATACAGAAGTTGATATTTTTATGTAACAAAACCAAAATGTTCAAACTATCAAACTAGGTTTGTAAAGAAAAAAAGAAGAAAAAAAAAAAAACGAAGGACGAATGTTATGGGGTCATCGTCTGTAAACCGATGGATTACTCTTACTCCACCAATGGGATACAGAAAACTGCACTTTCTTCCCCTTTGTACGGTTGACTGGTGGGTGACATCCGGTCTCTCTTTTTTTTTTTTTTTTTTTTTTCTTTTGATAGAAACATCCGGCCTCTTTCTTGGGTTGCGGGGTGGGTGACCTCCGGTCTCTTTTTTTTTTTTTTTTTTTTTTTTCTTTTGATAGAAACATCCGGTCTATTGATACGGTCATATTTTTTACTGTTTGACGGCTAGCCAAAACCATTTTTACATATTTTTCTGCACATAAAGAGGTTTTTAACTCCAAAATTGCCAAAGCTCGAAACTTGTCTCAAAGCTTCTTATGCTCCTTAAAATTGAACGTAGGTATATAATCGAGCCAGTATACCTTTTTTTTTTGGCACATTTTTTCTCTAATTAACTCTATTTTATTAATGTATTTTCATATTTTTGTCGGTGTTCATCAATAGTAATTCGCTTGAGTGCAAAATTGATTATCTTGTTGTGTATCGGTATTGGGTATATTGTGATTTTGTAACATTATGATCAGTTTACTATTTTACTGAACCTTAAAGAGTATGCAAACATGTAGAATTGGGCTTTCTTTGACGAATCACTTCCCTATTGTGTGGGCCGAAGCTATATGTGTAAACAGAAAATAGTATAAAATAGACTAATATGAAAAGCTTATAAAAGTATATAGGTCAATTTTTATTTATAGAAATTAATAGGTCATAACTTGTCAACTTATGATTTATAATCAGATAAGTTATGGAGAAACTTATCAAGTTATGGTTCATAGCTAGACAAGTTATGGACAATTATGGACAATAACTTGTCAAGTTATGATTCATAACCAGACAAATTATGGACGAAAACAGTAATTTGGCATATTTATTAATTTATGTAAATTATTGACCTATTAATTTTAATTCATCTCAAGTCTTGGCATATTTCTCTCTTTCTCCCTTTCTTATATATCATGTACGGAAGGCCCAACTTGTATTATTATTGAGAAAATATTTTAAATTTAACCATTATTTTTTCCAACTCTATTATTTATGATATTACACAAAATTTTGATGTTATTACTGAAAATAACTTACAGGTTATGAAAAGATATTATGCAGGAAATTATTAGTGACATAAGATAAATTTTAAAACTATGACAAAATAAAATAATGTTATTTCTTTGGTGGTCAATTATTAAATTATGCACTACAATTTATTCGGGAGTGTGACTATTCGTGAGTATTTGATTCAGATAATGAATTCTAGGCTTTACTAATGTAAATTTGTGTTCCATAACTCATTTATACTTTGTTCACTCTTCTTCTTTTCTTTTTTTATTTTTTATTTTTTTATTTGAAGGTTACTTGGTTCATTGTCCCTAGCTATCCCCCTAAAAAAGTTTCATGCACCAAAATGAGAATATAAAAATCTCTTAATAAATGTGAAACATACGTAAATTTCATTTGCTTCGATTGATTAGTGATTGATATATAGTTCTTTGAATATTTAATTAATCATATATACGCATATACGTGATATAATATATATATATATATATTTGATATCTTTATAACATACCGTGCAGAATAAAATTTCCTTTTTAACCTACTCCTTGCATGTCCGACCCACATCTCTACCTGAAACCAAAATATCCCACGTCTCATCTCATCCATAAGCCAAAAATAGCCAAGTTGGGGGCCACATTAACTTATTAATGTAGTAGACATATTATAATGTCCAACTAGCTAGAGACATAAGACGGTACAAGAGGAGAATTAAGTCGGCATAATAATTATGATACATATATTAAACAAACAAAAAAAAAACACATATAGAGCCGAAATTACAAAGAAAACAAAACAACCTTGACCTCAAATGCACATGGGATGATAACTTTTTCCTATGCAAAAGCCAAGATATTTTGTTTGGTCATATATGACACATCTATTGTTAGGGAAACACACGTAAAATTGGCACAACAAACTTTAAAAGTCTAACTTAATATACAATGTTAACTTATTAGGTCTTAGATTCTTTCATGTATATAAATTACTTTACATTTTCATTCACTTTCCATATAAGACAATACACATACACTTTTCTCAACAATCTCCCCTTCATGTGTGTGTTCACCGAGTTCTCCCTCAAATTAAAGTTTTTAATAACCGACACATCCAAACATCACTCACCAAACGGGAGCTAACTCAAACATGGAAAAGAGAGCCGAAACAATGTGACTCCATCATCCGCACCATAGCACCAACTGCGGGATCACCAACTCTCCACGGGAGGCAACGTGGTAACTACAACCGAGTGCAATCGCTTAGCCCATATAAACCATCGGCTCTTATACCACTTTATTAAGAAGACACTACATGTGAAACTGACTCAATACACTTCAAGGGACCAACTTGATACAAAAGGTTAACCTATTAGGTCTTGGGTCTTTCCATATATATAAACTATTTTATATTCTCATCTACTTTTCATGTGAGCAACACACAAATGTATTTTTTTCAACATATATAGGTGTGTAATATACATATATATATATATAAGTGTGTGTATTATATATTTATACACTCGTGGGTTAGCGGGGGAAGCGCCTGGATACATGTAATTTAAATGATTGCTTGTCTGTTTCCAATTAATTCTCAATCCAATGTCACATGATTTACCCGTATCTAAAAAAACAAACAAAAAAAAAACAATGATTAAACTTAAAATTTTCTCAATTTTTATTTTTATTTTTTATTATAACCTATAGTCTGTCTCCTTAATTGTTGCCCGTTCACCATGCGCCATGCGCCGCGCCTAGCATTTAACCGATTCTTGCATCAACATTAATAATCACCTGTTAGCATGAGATGAGCCATTTTTTTAGCGCCATTGGTTAGTTTCGATACGTCCCTTTCCAATTATCCAATCCAATAGATTCTTGTATACAACGTCATAAATTTATTTTTTTTTTCCTATTGAAAACATAATTGAATTTTCTTATTATTACTATTATTTATTTTCATTCCCAATATTACTCTTAGGATTATTACACATGCACTTATACGAAACATAACTCTAATATATTACTTGAGGTAATAATAATTTTTTGAAAAGTACTTGAGGTAATAATAATATTACTCAAATAAGCTGGACAAAAATTGGCTGCAAGTGTTTATTTACCATTGAGATACCAACAAGAAAGTTGTTAAATTTTGTCAGTCAGACTTTTTTCTATTTTACTGTCTCCAAGTAGGTTTGAGATACCAATCGGTGATATCACTTTCACAAGTGGGTTTTGTTCACTATTCCCGCTTTATAATATCACACAATATACTATATAAATACACAAATTATATCAGAATATAATACTATTTTCTGTTTTTTTTAATTAATTTTGTTTTTTTTGTCAGGGCATGACAATCATTCATCAATCATTGAATGCTGAATTATTTGTATGCATATATTCCCACCATATATCACGCGTGCACGTTAGGGTTTACTAATTCAATTATATTATATTAATGCATTACTTAATTAATTTCAACTTCCTCATCTTTGGATACTCTCATTATCAGCTAAGGGAGGTTACCTTTTTAATTATTTAATTCCTATAAACAAAGTATACGAAAATGAAAATTGTATATGCAAAATTTCAAGTTTAACTATTCTTTTTTTAACTTTATTATTTATATCATTAAAATGTTAATATCACTATAAAAAATAACCTACATGTTACGAAAGATACTCTGCAGGTTATGAAAAGTAATTTGTGGATTATGAAAAATAACGGGTGCGTTTGGAACTCGTTCTAAAATGATTTTATTTTTTATATGAAAATAAAAATGAAAATGTTTTCATTTTCATTTTGGAATCATTTCTAAAAATGCGTTTGATAGTTTTATTCCAAGATTGTTTTCAGTTTAAAAAAAAACTGAAATTGTGTTTGGTGGTTTAATTTTTAAAAACATATAATAATATTTAAAATAATAATATATTAAATAAATAATATTATTAAATATATTCGGGGGAGCGGGGGCAGTATGACAAGAGTGGGGGTGGGGTGCAGTCGGAGAAGAGTTAGGGGGGTGAGGGGGCAGGGGTCACGAGCTTCGTCAGCGACGTCTCTTCGCAACGGAGGCAGAGGCCGGAGAGAAATATTGAAAGAAAGACAAATGTAAACCCAAAGTGATAATCACCAAAAAAAGATCTGAAACGAAAATGAAAAATAGAAATGAAAAGAGAAAAACGATCTTGTATCGTTTTCAAAAACTTGTGCAAAGAAGAGAAATGGAAAAGACCATTTTCTGTCTTGTTTTTAAGTAATGAATGCACCAAACGTGTTTTTCAAACTAATTTCATTTTCAACACCTCGAAAAATGGGAAAAACGTTTTTAAAAATGATATCAAACGCGCCCAACATTTCAGTTTAGAAAAAATAACCTATAAATTATTAGTAGTATAAGAGAAATTTTAAAACAATGACATAAATAAAATAGTTATCACTTTGATGGTTTTTTTTTTCTGAAAAGTTTCCTTATACTAATTATACTTAGAAACGAGGAACTGTTCGAGAATGTCTCAAAACAAAAATGTTGGAAATTTTTGTGGAAATTAACAAGAAGGAAAACGACATCTTTTTTGGTTGTAATGAAATTATTAATGATGCCAAATTTGACATGACATCATTAAATGAAATCAAGGGCTATGTTGATGAATGCAAGACTTGCAAGGAATATCACCGATAATATTGATATGTATAGAATTATGTCATTAATATTGTGATAGATAGATGAGTAATTTTTTGCATCTAGTTCCTGATAATCTTGTTACGGCAACTCAAAAAAAAAAAAAAATTTGAAATCCCTTTTGTTGCATAGTCAAACGCACATAATAGTGTGCATAAAAAGTCATCATCTAATACTTTTCAATAAGAAAATTTATATAATTGTTTTTTTTTTCGAAAGGAAAAATATTTATTAATTAATAGGAAAATTAATATGATTCTAGAAAAAGGAAAAATTAGAAAGAAAAAAAAAATAGTAATGTGATCTGATTCTGAAAATCTCGTGTAAAGGAGTCATCACTTGGAAAACTGAAAGCCCTTTTGTCGGTTTGCTAGAGAATGCCAAACAGGTAGGCTTAGGGACCTCATACGCGTCATTGTGTTGGCAGGACTACTTTGTTTTTTTTTTTTCTTAAAAAAAAAAAGTATATATACGAAAACTAGGTCAAGGCTTATGATTTTGGCAACCCTTTAAAATTAATGGCCGAATTAAAAAAAAAAAAGCAAATGGTCGAAGGGTTTTTTCTTTTTTAAATAATTTAAATCACTAAGTAGTGTTAGTCAATCAATATAAATCACCAAATCAATTAATAATATCATTAAGTTAGTCAGTAATAAATCAATTTATTAAATAATGATTTAATTAGCATAGTTTATAGGCCATTTCTCTATTCTTTTATAGCTTCATCCATGTGCTAAAAAATAACTCAAACAAACAGTAATTTTGCAGTTTGCGTGTATCCCTTAATTTATTGTGGCAAGGATATATAATACACAATTCATTCAACTATCAGAATTTTATCAAATTTTATTAAATTATTATTTTTGCATTTAAAGTGATTTTAATATCATATGATGGCTCATATTTGTTTGTTGTCTGTAGAATAAGTATTTTGTTCACATCATTATAATTTTTCTTTAAAAAAAAAAAACACCTTTTGCTTAATAATGCACAAATCCTCAAAATTTTATGTCGTACTGCAAAATTATCTGTACATGGGATAAGTATATGTGCGTATTCAGCCAAAAAAAAAAAAAAAAATGTATGCGTTTTCTTGGAAGAGTTTATCCACTCTTTTTTTTGTTATTTTTGTTATCTTTTAATTCATTTTGAGTTGGAGACGTGTAAGTTAGCGATTGCATTCTGTGTCTACAATTACGCATCATCGGCTCCACAGCAGCAGCACCATCTAATAATCTCTCTCTTCTCGAGTCATCTCGTTTTCTAACAATTCAGCCAATGAATATTTTGACTTATATGGGACACGCGTTAGTTTTCTTATCAGAAAGCCTAGATAATCGCACCTACTGTTTTTGAAACTATAAAAAAGAGGTTTTTTTAATAATCTTTCAAAAAATAAATTATTAATAATATTTTATTATTTAATTATTGAATTTATATTAAAATTTATCTATTATATATTTTTTTAATATGATTTAATTTAAATTAAATTTAACGTTTAAAAATTGAGACTACCATTAACACGAACTATCAAAGAATTAAAAAATATTCTATTTTATACCCAATATATATTTCTTATTTCTTTATAGGATTATCAAGTTTTTGAAACTTATAAAAATAAACTTTTAATCATTTTGTTAAATGGGTCCGTCTTGACTCTGTATCCATTATTAGTACCCACAAATATTATAAAATTATCCTTTTCCTTAGAGTTGCCTCCTGTGAATAATAATTATATGTAGGAGCTATTCATATTCAATAAAGTTGTGTCATGTGCGTTCCGATCTAGACCTCCAAACCCCTTCACACTCGTCTCTCTGTGTGTGTAGTTGAAGATATTTATGTCCCCAATTGAAAGTAAAAGTGATTTGTTCTCGCTAGGTATAATATATAGCAGCCTACATAAGGTTGTTAAGAATTGACTTTTTATTTGTTTATTTATTTTTAGATAAAGAATAGTTAACTAGAATCAGAAAAGCATATTTAGGGTCCGTTTAGTTTGTTAATTTGAGTTTTTAATTCGAGTTGAGATGTGACTTTATATGAGAATTTTTTACTGTAGTAAAAAAGTTAAATGTGACTATTTCTGAGAATTTTTTACTGTAACAAAACTCGAATCAGTGAAATGAACGAAAATTTACTTTTTAGTAGAAAAAATAATAATTTACACCGTGACATCCTAATAATCAATTAAGCCAGTTGGCTTTTTAGTAAATAAAGCAACATAAAGAGACATCCACTCTGATTTGGGTGCTGAACGGGGGGGCGGCCAAGAAAATTGACACATTCATTCAAGTTCTCAATCTTAATTTCTTGTTATGTTTTTCAAGAATTGGGCTTTAGTTTTCAATTATGTCTTTGGGATTACAGTTGGGTTGTAGAAAGCGAAAGCATGTGAACCACAATGTGGGGCTAAATATAATCTTACTTACACAACACGTTACAAGAGTTACAATGAATTTCCCTCGGATACACAACTAAGGACATATATGTATCGGAGAATATAGCAATTCAATAAATTACGTTAAAAAATAGATGGAGAATTTTTTTTTTATAATATGATTTTAATGTGAATTGACGTTCATAATCACACGGTACCAATAAGGGCACACGGGTACAGAAGGGGGCTAGGTGCAGGTGGAAGGAGCAAAACCTAACCTAGTATTCTCCAAATCAAATTCCCACAAATGGTTTTGCTGCATAATATTGCCAATGATGGAAGTACCGGGCCAACTGGCTGAAACAAATCCAAGACACTTCTTCTCCGGTGCAATATCAAGAATGTAGCTCTTCACCGGTGGCTCGAAAATAGCCCCATTTGAGAAATGGATCCTTAGTGGTGGCATTTTAGACTCGTCATATCCTGTTGAGTTGAAGCAGAATTCAAACGGTCCTCCGCCAGGGGGTAATAACGTCCCGAACCTTGACGTAAACTTGTTCAATTCACTCGTCACCGGACCATAAACCGGATCGGTGAGGAACGTTAGGCTAGTTCCCGATTCAAGGATTGCTCCCCCTCCAAGACTTGCGTTCCAAGCAACCGATGGTATTCTCAATAGCACGCCTCCTATGGAGATGCCAGAAAGGTTGACACCGTAGAATGGGCCGTAATCGCCACCGAGAACGAGATCTGTGTGCTGCAAACTGCTCGAGCATGATGCCTTATCGGCTTTGTCATGGCCGAAAATGATGTAGTTGGAGAGATTTTTGGGGCTCAAGTGATCAACTAGGCAGTAAGAGAACTTGCCACCAAAATATTGAGCCGCTTTTCTTGTGAATGTGTGGTTGCCAAAGCCAAGCCCCAACACTCCGTCAGCTCCTTTGAAGCCACTCTCTTCGGCGCCCTGAACCGACTCGGTGCAGCCAACAAGGACATCTCTAAGTTTCCTCTTCTTACCATTTGCGAGCCTTACTGATATTGTCTCATTTGCAAAGAAGCCGATTGCAGATGATCCTTCCAAGTACCTAAAAAAATAAAAACAGAGCAGCGACATTAAATGAAAATAAATCATATATATATATATATATATATTTACTTTTTGCAAGGATAAAACACACTGTCCCAAAAGAGAGTGAATACCAAAGTCCCTTTCCCCCTTGTTTTGATACCCAAAAAAATAAAAAATAAAAAAATAAAAATTGTGGCTCATGTGATGCAATACCTACTAAAAATAAGTGGCATTTAAATCTTGTGTTGGATGTAGGTAGAGTGCAGATTATAATACTAACAGATATATATATATATATATATATATCCTCTACTTCATCGCCAATCCATTCACCCCCTGCCTGCCAATACTATTCTTCATAATGATTTCTACCCATAAATCTCCCAACTAACACTTTTAGATCTCAAAACCCCCCAAAAGATTTTTAATTTTTTAACCCCAAACAAAAACTGCTTGAGTACAATTCTGTTAAAGATATATAAGAAACACAAAATAAGTAAGACTGAAGTTCTTGTCTTATACTAGTACTACTACAGTACTACTTTCAAAGATTCAAAGACCAAAAACCCAGAATGTAGAATTTCAATGCAAACCAAAATACAGAACCATCAGCAAGCAATATTAGATAAAACAAATTAAAGAAATGGGTAATTACACACACTCACACTCACACACACACAAACAAATATGATATACCTGTAATCATAGGCACAAGGAGTGAGTGGTGTTGGGCATTTAGAGAGAGAAAAGAGATTGGCAAGCTCAACCTTACACATCTCGGACAAGCATGGAATTGTCTTGAAAGAAGATGACCGATCCGCATGAAACACTCTTCTGTTGTTTAACCTTCCTTTATGTGTTCCACATCTACGTCCACACCTGTACCTACAAATATTTATATATTATTATTCATCCAATTCTTAGACCATATATATATATATACATTCATCCAAGAAATTTTTTAAAAAGTAACATAATAGTCATTTTACAGAAATATCGAATTTATCCTTACCTGCAATGCATCCACGTCAAGTCGCTTCCGGTGTCGGCGACCAGCATGAATCTCTGCCCTGGAGTCCCAACTGTCACGTGAACAAAGTACTCGCCGACTCCGTAGTCAGCGCCGGCGTTCATCGGCATTGCAATGGAGGACGCGGAAGACGACGCCGTTTCGATCCCCAT
Source organism: Morus notabilis (assembly GCF_000414095.1). Classification (NCBI taxonomy): domain Eukaryota; kingdom Viridiplantae; phylum Streptophyta; class Magnoliopsida; order Rosales; family Moraceae; genus Morus; species Morus notabilis. The sequence goes on along the minus strand of NW_010359376.1, from coordinate 87,703 downwards.
GCGTCTGTGGGACACCATTCTGTGTCGCAAGACGTCGCGGCGGTGAAACTCTATCAATTTTTCCATGGTGGTCTCCGGAATTTGCCATTTTTCCGAGAGTTTCGGAGAGTTTCGGTGCAGCAACTCCAGCCTCGTTGCTCCAACATCAATGATTAGGCCATAATTAATGGCGAAGAAGAAGAAGAATAAGGAGAAGTTGATCATTTTCCTCTCTCTGTCTCTTTTATTAAGAAAGAAGAATAAGAATATTGGATTAATGGAGGAGAAAGAGAGAGAAAGAGAGAGACAGAGGTTATAATGAAGAGGATGGTAAATGAGGAAGATGGATTTGTTTGGCGGTTTGTTGTGGGGCAATGCCATTGTTAGCATTTTGGCTATATATATATATATGCCTGAGGAGGACACAGCTGAAAACAGAAAAAACCAAATGTCTAAAAACGTAAGATAAGAAGTTAAGTGGAAGATTCTTTCGAGCAGATTATTTGATTTAGGACTTGTATATATAGAAATATTGGATCACAAATTTGCTAACTTTATACATAGATTAGAATAAATGGTCAAATTAAGAACCCTAATTAATTTTCATAACAAAAAAATATTATTATTTAAGGATCTCTCTCCCTTTATACACTTCCCCTCTTGATTGGGGAAAGTTAACATTTTGTATACATAGTTAATTTATTAATAATTTTAACTTATTTTTATCCATTTTTTAATTAGAAAAAATCCTGATTTCAAGATGATTATGCTAGATAAGAAATTTTTTTTTTACCCGATTGTGATATTAATTAGAAGGAATATTTACATTTTTACACAATGTGTTTTAGGTTTATTTAAAAACTATACTTTCAATTTTTGATCTCATCAAATGTATACATTTAAAGTAAATTTAATATCTAAATTTTTACATTTTTACAGTCACCTTCAACATAAAATATATAAAGTACCCTTAAATAAAAATGAAAAAAAAAAACTTTAAACTTACAGTTTTAACCTTAAAAATATTCAAAATACCATTGAGATGGGATTTCTTTTTGTGTTTTTAATTTTTATTTTTTGTAATTTTAGAAAGTTTTAGTTTTATTTTCTTTCTTTTTCTTAAAGATAATTTTGTCATTTTAACGGTCAAAATCAATTATTAACTGAGCTAAGAAATAACGTTTCAATAGAAGAAAAAAGAAAAAAAAGATCAAAGATAATTGTATTGTGGTTACAAGCTTACCAGTCTTCAAAATTGGGATTGAAAGATGAGATCTTTTTCGGTATGCCAATATACAGATAGTTCAGGTTTTTTGTCTGTTGGATCTACATAAAATCACGTAAAAGTCAAAAAGTACACATATCTAACAGTTAGAAAAATTTGACGTATCGCTACGCTAGACGTACTAAAAAATCTCCTTTAAAAGATTGAATTCCCTTATCGCCAATTTCACGGGGAAAAAAGACAACTAATTTTTATTTTTTTAGAGAGTTTTTCTGGTAGTCCTTAAAAAAATAAACTACTAGTAGTTCTTGATTTTTTTGATAATCTTTTATTTTTTTAATCATCAAATTTCTATTAAAATATATCTATTTTACATATTTTTTAATCTAATGTTATTTTAATCAAATCTAACAGTAAAAAATTAAAACTATCGCTATTAGAGAAACTCCCATTATTCTTACTAATAATTGGTTAGAAAATTTAGTACATGTAAATAAAGAAGAGAGAGTGGGGCTAGTGCTAGACCCTGCATTCATGGTCCGGGTCACAGGGAAAAGAGTCAACATTTGACATTGCCCAACGTGGCCAGCTGGCTGAAAATGGTTCTCAGAAATTACTCTTTTCTTTTTTTAATTTTAATTCCCCTTCATCTTTTGCCTGTGTTTATTCAATAAATCAATACTTAGCAATACATGTGCTTCCAGAATCTCAGCTATAATTAGATTTGAGAATTTGTGTAATACAAACGTGGATTTCTTCTAGAAATAAATAAGAAAGTATATAAAAATGTCTAGATTATTTACACTGCCGACCTCACTTGTCTCACTTTAATTGACTGATATTTACATTATGCTTATTATTTAACCATTTTAAAATCCTGATAATTTATTTTTGTGCTACATTTTATTTGAAAATAAACATTAACTACATAATTTTTAAGACATTGGGGTAACTAGAGTGAAAACAAAAAAAAGTCAGGTGTCAAAATGAGTAGAAATTTTCAGGGACTTTAGTTAAAATAACCCAAACTAATAAGGTTCTAAAGTAAATGATTTAGGGCTGGCAATCTAAGTAGCGACACAACGACACGATTTAAAACCCGTCCGAAGTTAGTGAGTTTGAGTTTACTATAAATGAGTTTGGATCATAATCGGGTTGACACAATTAGCAAGATTAATAAATAGGTTAGGTTGGGGTTGACTTTCTAACACGAAGTGACACGAATTGACACGATTAACTATATGTCTCATCTGTAATCTAATGATATGTGATATAACATGAAAGTTTATATGACATTAAATACATATAATGTGAATTTTAATATTATTAGGTAAAACTCATTTATTTTTCTTAAAGAAAAAGATAAATTGACCAATAAATAAGTTAAATATGTCTTGACCGTGTTAAATAAGTCATTATTATATTAGTTATTTATTCAATATATTAATTTAAACGGGTTATACAGGTTGACACGATTAACATGATTAATAAATAGGTTGTGTTTGGGTTGACATTTTTAACACGTTTAATAAACAAGTCGTGTTTAGGTTGATATTTTCTGTACGATTAATAAACGGGTTGACACGAACACGACCCACTAACATGAATTGCCACCCTTAGTAAATGTATTAGTAGGTACGTATTCGAGTGAAGTAATTTATGAATACAAAAATTATCTAAGAAAAGAAGTTACAAGTACTAAGCCCCTGTTTAGTATCTTGATTTGAAACCATTGCACGTAGTTTTAGCCTAAAATCCAGTTGAACCTATGTTTGGTAAATTTTAGGGACTTTTTACGGTAGGTCGGCCGATTGAGTCTTTGTTTTTTACTGTTAAATGTGATCAAAATCACATCAGATTTAGAAAGTATGCAGAACAGACAGATTCTAATACAGATTTAATAATTAAAAAGTACAAGACTATTAGCGGTCTATATTTCCAAAGACTACTAGAGAAACTCCCAATTTGTTATTGGGCTATTTTGAAACTTTGACAAGAAGAGAATAGTACATGGTTTACTATGATTTTTGAGAACTTATTATTTATATCATTCTAGATAATTAGGTACTATTGTCTTCTTTAATTTTTTTTATTGATTGATGATAATTATTTATTTTTAAGCAGCGTAGCATAAATAATATTTTTTACTATGTTAAGTAGTATTTCTGCTGTTTCCTTGATAAGAAACTTTGAAACCGGAAACTCCCCTATTTCATAATGAACCCGCGTAGTCCAAACTGTAAATATAGACTCATCAGAAACACGACAACAATTTTTATACAGCTTGTAAGGTTATGTAGAAAATTTTGATTTGAACCACTAAAAGCTTGAGATATCTTCTTTAACAAAAAATAAAAATAAAAATAAAATAAAAGATCAGATTAAATCATACATAAAAGTATCTCAAAAACCAAATCTTTACGAATTATTACATATGGCACATACTTAAAACATTTTAGCAACATATACCATGCAAAATTTTATACTTAAAAATCCTCTCTAAAACACATTAATCATCATCCTAATAAGAGTTTATCTTACATGAATCCACCAGAATATCAAGTTAAAATCATCAATTTAGAAGTAAATATTTGAACAAAATCCCAAGAAACTCCTAAGTGTCAACTTTCAACATGCATGATGATCCAAACATTACAAAAAAAAAAAAATTCCAGACTTTCAAGTAGGATTTCTCTAATTTAATATTTAAAATCTTAGTTTATAACATAAGGACTAAGTTAACTTAAAGAAGAACTCGTTTGGAAGTGAATAGGAGCGTTCCATGCCTCATTTCATAGGGAACCTCAAAGTTGCTCTATTTCATTATATTCCATCCATACCCCAATTCCATTCATTTAATAGCCCTTTGGTGTCATTGAGATAAGAGATGTCGTTTCTAGTCTATCTCTTTCTATTTCTTTATATGGAAAGTTAAAAAATCATCATATAATAATCCAGAAATTGAAATAGAAAAGAAAAAGGGGAGGTTTGTGATGATTTTTCAATCTTTTATACTAAGTAATCTAGTATCCTTATGCATGAAGATAATAAATTCGGTGTTTACCAAAAAATAGGTCTCCGCAAAGTCGTAAGACCATGTATGGGAACTGACGCTTGCCCAATGCTGGAAGGTCAAGGAAGTATAAATGATATAGGACTCAATGGAGCCATTTTATAAATAACCTCTCATGGATTTATTGGCGCGGCGCTTTTTTTCTTGGCAGGAACGAGTTATGATAGAATACGCCTTGTTTATCTCGATGAAAATGGCTTGTTGAGTTTGGCACGATGCCTTTTTAGCATGAAAAATCTAAGAAGTCTGCTTCAGAATTCTGGGTGAGAAATGAAGTGAGAAGAGAGGGAAAAAAATGGTCTGGTCGGAGCTTAGGAGTTTTTTTTTTTTTTTTTTTTTTTTTTTTTTTTAATTAGAGATCTATAGTTCAAAACTCCCCCCCCCCAAAAAAAAAAAAAAACCAAAAAAAAAAAAAAAAAAACAATGTAATATGGTGAAAAGCCTTTTCATGACATGTAGAAGTTGCCACGCTAATAAATTATAATTAGTGTAGCTAGCATATACTGGAAAAACGTTTTGGTGACGTGCAGAGCTAATTATACGAGTAAGTAAAAAAAATTTATGTTTTGGTCTGATACGAACTGCGGTTTCTTGAAGCTGTAGTTAAAATATAGATTTTAAATTCAAACATAAAACAATAGTCATCGATATATATATATATATACATATATATATATATATATATTTGGAAAGGTCAATTCTCTAATTCTCCGAGTAAAAAAAAAAAAAAAGTAAGGTAAATACATGTATAGATATATATGCTGCCACCAGCTGTTTCCAAATGTCCAAATTATATTAATTCACTGATTGCAAGTTGAAGCAAATTAAGACGGTGGTTATAATAAATATTACCAAGAACCCTCCACATATATTCTTGATGGGGGGACGTACTAATATATATAAAAAAGCTATTTATTTATCAATATAATTACCCTCTCTCATTTAAAGTCGGCCTAGCCCGACTCGAAATTACCATTTGGACAGGAGCCGGGTCGAGTAGCCCAAACTTACATCTCTAATAGATGTATAGACGATGATGTATTCTGGACCAATGAGCTAGATTACAAATTAATGGATGTTTTAGCTTAATCAAACTAAAGTTTTCATAATTGTGGTTAAACTTAGAGCACTCTGGCATAAGCCCATCGAAACTTGAGAAAATTTTATGCGCCTGCTATACGTTCCTTATCACAGAATATAATAAGCCGCCAATAATTTATGGTGGAAGCTTAATTTGGATCTTTTAATTTAAGAAAATGCTATGATTCACTTGTTCTTGTAAAAAAACAAGTACCACACTATAATTTCGATTTAATTAAATAGAGAGAGAATTTTATTTATTAAAAAAACGGAAATTAATTTTCATAAGAGAGTCGGGTAAAGTTATTCATAGTAGTGAGTTAAAAAAATTAATGCAAAATCTATATTAAGGAAGATTGTATGACTAACCTCTCTCATTATTGACGAAATAAGTGGGATAGCATTAAAAGTAGTGGTATTTCAATTCCTTCATGATCAATATATGTATGGCCTTTTAATTTTCTTCTTGTTTTTTTGGGGCTTTTCTATCTATTGCATGCACAGCATTAATTAGATGATAAGGTTCGTATAGAAAGGAAAGTCCTAATTAAAATTGTCGTTCATTTGCATGACTTCAGTACTTGGGTCATTATTTGTGAGTCTCGATTGATTGGGGCAAGATATAAAAATAAGTAACATAAATTGGAGGGAAATAAATTATGTAATAAAGTGTGTATTGGTACGTACAGAGCAACAAGTATTCAGAGAGTTGTAATAGTTCATGATGAAGCAAAATGAGAAAAGCTGGGAATGTTTATCTTTTGCAATATCATATATCTTTTGGTAATTTTAATTTTCTTGAGTCCCTCATATTATTACGATGTACGCATCTGCCCAGATGGAGCAAAACCGATCAATATATATATATATATATCCCTTAATTATAAGCCAATATTTTTCATGACTTTAGTCTTCTTTTTTCCGTTGTTTCTGCTTGGCTTGTTCTCTTTATTATAATTAGTTTTACTGGATAGTAGACAAAGAAAGTGATATCGCCGATCTATTCATATACACACTACGAATTTACGCTCGGTTGGTTGAATTTCTTCACGTAGTCAGTCGGATCGATGATGAACTTACGGTTGGTTGAATTTCTTTACGTAATCAGTCGGATCGTTAGTTTGTAAGTTAGTTTCTTAAGGAGTAGGATTAAATATAAGTCCGGCGGCCATGCGTGTGGTCTAAATCTTGCTGAATAGCAACGCACATAAATCTTCCTCCTTCGTGGCACCGATTGCAAGCCTCATCCGCACAAATTTGTGTCGTCGTTTTTGGAGGTACGACTGCCGATTCTTCATCAAAATTAATGTTTACATGATCATGATGCTGTAATAGAATACTACTTGACATTATCAATATAATCACCATCATCATTATTCTCATCATCCTCAAAAGAAGGAATACGAATGGCTCTGTTAAATTATAAATTATTTTTTGAAAGGGAAATTGTAATATTTAAATAAAAACTGAGAAACATACAACTCGATATAATACTAATAACCCATCAGAGGCACATATGCACCCCTAAGGTATGCAAACGGGAGAAAATCTCAGCACATTAATAACGACCATACTTAAGTCTCTAATTAAAAAAACCCCTCCTATCAAGATAGACATCCGAGCTCCGGAAGGATCTCGAACCCCATGAAGAGAGGACATCAACAACACAATATAGTAAACAATTCTAGCCAAACCAAGAAGTCCACACAATCAGGAAGCATACAAATGGTGTTAAGCTAATCACCGAAAACTAACACCAAACAACAAAACAAAAAAGGGTCAGATAGGGAAACCACCACTCTTATTACAAACATAGAAACTTTGACACAAAAATTAGAGAAAACTAAAGAGATCAAACCAACAACAACGAGCCTCTCAAGATTGAAAATCTGAGAAGAACGGTTGAAACGATGCCGGAAAAGCCTCCCAAAACGGCATCAAAAGCACTTGAAACTCGGCCTTGCCTGGGGCACACGTGGCTCCGCCAATTGGCGATGATTGACACACGCACCGGAACACTTTTCTCGTCTCCCTCCCGCAATCTAATTCCCGGAGTTTCAACGAGATCCCACAGTAAACGCATCCTAGATTTACAGTAAAAGATTAGCAGCCCCTTTCCCTTAAACAGTTCCATTCCGATGGCTTCTCACACTTTTATCGGCACGAACCCATCTTCAATGACCACTGCGAGATGTAGAGGCCAGCAGCCCGGCGAAAAGCGAAACGATCGAGCCTATAACCTAAACTCTTAAGAAACTCTCAAACTCTCTCCCTAACTTTCTCCCTCCAACTTTCTCTGTTATATTTTTTTTATTAAATTATAAATTAGAACACAGAATCAAGTAATTTACATAATACTATCAAATCCCCTTAAATTCAAGAAATTTCCTAATATATATATATATATACATATTTTTTAAAGAGGAAGACTTGATCGATGCTGATGTAAAGAAAACAGCTTCTGGATATCCTTGAAACAGTCGACCATTTTCGGCATTCAAATCATCAGAGTTTCTTGAGCCTTGCAAGAATGGTAGCCATGTGAACCACATATGATAACTCCCCGTCTTTTTACTCGGAAACGCGCCTCATCTCTCTTACCTGCATGCCTCATACAGAAACATCAATAACCATTTCTTACAAATCTATCCTCGAATACATCACAACCATCAATTTGTGGGTTGATTTCGTAATTAAGTTGGTTTTGTTACAGAAGTCAGTTGGCTTCTCTCTTTCTCTATCCCGATCGAATATTGGAATCAATGAGAGTCATTGAAAATGTACATCACATTGGCTGGATTATTACAGCATTCTGTGAAATAAAATGGGATTCCCAGCTTCTACAATGCTTATTCACTAAGCATGCATTAGACAGACAGAATGTTTAGGGGAAGAAGAAAAAAAAAAACAGAAAGATGAATTCGGTTATATGTTGAGATTAACTGAGTCATTAGTCAAGAGCAAGCTGACGTGGAAGACAGCTTAGTGAGAGAGAAAAATTTATAGGCAATTGGAAGAGAGGTAAATTGGAATCAGATAGACCACCGTTTCTCGGAGGATTAAACGCCTAACCATTCGTCTTCATTCAATATTCCTATGACCATTTCCCCTCTCTCTCTCTCTCTCTTAATTTCATTATTTACATAATGATAAGAAAGGAAAAAAGAAAAAAAAAAAAACATGTATTTTCCTAACTGTAGTTTTACTATAATTCTCCTGCGTCTCTTTTTGTTCCATAATTTTCTCTCAATCCTCATACTCGATCATGAATTAATTTAATAGCTCCTGAAGATGGCCAATTGTACGGTGATGAGTACTTTTCAACTTCCACTTGTTCTCATTCTCATTATCATAACCCAGATTTTCCATTTTCCTTTTAATTATTAACAACCCACGTTTCATTTTTCCTTTCTTTAGCTTTCTCTCTCTTGCCCTTTTTCCCTGAAGAAGAAGAAGAAGGGAAAAAAGAAAAAAAGAAAAAAGAGAAAAGACAACAACAACAGATTAACAATATGGTGTAATTTCTCCAACAATTAGACAAAAGATTGATCACACTCTAAAAGTAAAAGGGCCGCTTGTCCCTTTCCAATTCCTGGTTTGTTCATTATTCTCTTCAGTTTGCATTGAAAAGATGAACACAAAACATCATGGATATAATAATAATAATAATAATAATAATAATAATAATAATAAGGAGATCGAGAAAAACAAATTCTTTAATAGATTCTCTTGATTGATGTTTTTGACCTTTTGATGTTGTCTTGTCTCCCATTTCATCACTACGTGCACAACACAAACAGATTTTCATTATTATATTTTCCATACTCATATGTTTAATGAATGAGGATGTTGTCATATTCATAGAAATATGAAAAGGTTCCTATTTATTGCCGCGATCAATCAAAATTACAGGTTTAATTGAGCTCTTGATTCCTTGTACTAGGAAATTGTTGTAAAATACATGTTTCTATTTTTCTAATGATTTTACATTAAATATGCTATGTTTGATCAGAAACGGATATTCTGTCTTCATGTTGATGCTGTTTCTGTGCATGATCGAAGATTACTAGCTTTATTGGTGTCATAGTTTGAGAAGGATTTTCCATAAGCGAATGCGAATCTCATAATTAAGCTGATCAGGAACTGTTGTTGTCGTTGGTGAGGGGTCATTCATTCATGTCTTCAAAGCCTGTCATGGGGCGTGTCTCCTCTGAGGTAAAATCTTTTCTTGCTATCTATGATGCCTTCTTCTACATGCCTTTTCGGGTATTCAAATGATATTTTTATCGCAGATAAGCTGCATTTCTTCTGATGATACCCCATTTGGAGCCCCTAAGAAAGTGCATCCTGTTGACAAAAAAACGGAGCGAATAGCGAAACCAAATGCCTATTCAACAAACTCAAAATCAAAGGCATGTTATGCTGTTAACCACCAGGCATGTGAGCATAAAGAAATGGAGAAGATGCAAACCAATTCAACAGGAGGAGTTACAAATGCAAGGACAAATGACACAAGGGGTCGCAGCGACAGCTTAGAGAACTCAACTACTCCTTTCAAGCCTCACACCGGTGGCGGCGATGTGAGGTGGGATGCCATTAACGCGGTCTCCAAACCCTCCTCGCTTAACCTTAGCCATTTCCGCCTTCTCAAACGCCTTGGCTACGGAGATATTGGGAGCGTGTATCTCGTCGAGCTCAGAGGGACTAAAGCCTATTTTGCCATGAAGGTGATGGACAAGGCATCTCTTGCTAGTAGAAACAAGCTCCTCCGCGCGCACACAGAGAGGGAGATTCTCGGCCTTCTTGACCACCCCTTCCTTCCCACTCTCTACACGTTTTTTGACACCGATAAGTTCTATTGCCTGGTTATGGAGTTCTGTAGCGGAGGTAATCTTCATTCTCTTCGGCAGAAGCAACCTAACAAGTTTTTTACTGAGGAAGCTGCGCGGTTAGTCCCTTTTTCATCTTCAGGTTTTTCTTTTTGCAAGAATTTCAATTCGGAATTCAAAGTGTTATTCTTGCTCGTGCAGATTTTTTGCGTCAGAGGTGTTGTTAGCTCTTGAGTATCTGCACATGCTAGGAATTGTATACAGGGATCTGAAACCGGAAAATGTTCTAGTAAGAGAAGAGGGTCATATCATGCTTTCGGATTTTGATTTATCGCTTCGTTGCTCCGTCAGTCCTACACTTGTCAAGTCATCTTCCGTCCATGGTGGATCCGGGGGCCTTTTAGATGAGGAGTCTGCCGTCCATGGTTGTATGCAGCCATCAAATTTTTTGCCGCGCATTTTGCCGAGCAAGAAGAACCGTAAATCGAAATCGGACTTTGGGGTCTTTGTGAATGGGTCCCTCCCTGAGTTGATGGCGGAGCCGACAAACGTGCGGTCGATGTCATTCGTTGGGACGCACGAGTATCTGGCCCCAGAGATCATCCGGGGAGAGGGTCATGGTAGTGCGGTGGATTGGTGGACCTTCGGCATTTTCTTATACGAGCTTTTACATGGAACGACACCCTTCAAGGGCTCGGGGAACCGGGCTACACTCTTTAACGTTGTTGGCCAGCCATTGAGGTTTCCCGAAACACCGCAAGTGAGTTTTGCGTCTCGTGATCTTATTCGCGGCCTTCTTGTGAAGGAACCGCACAAACGAATTGCATACAAGAGGGGCGCTACAGAAATAAAACAGCATCCATTTTTCCAAGGAGTGAACTGGGCACTCGTCAGAAGTGCCATGCCTCCCCACATACCCGAGCCTGTTGACTTCTCGCAGTATGCTACCAAGGCAGCGCCAACCGCGGTTGCAGATAACAACAAGGCCGCACAAGTGATCCATGCTGCTAAAACTCATATTACTGCTTCTGATGATTCGTCTTACATTGATTTCGAGTACTTCTAGGACCCAGAAAAAAGTTTATTTCATGAATACGACTTTGGTGGAAACTTAACTGTACAAAGAGCAAAAGTTGAAACCAAGTGAACTAATACAAAATTTGGATGTCACTGATATATATATATATATATATATATGTATGTATGTATGTTAGAGGTAATGGGCAGCAAGTATACCATTGGGAATGGCAAGCACATCCCAGGTTGTCTTTTGTTTTATTCTTTCATTCTTTTGTTTTTTTTTTTCAAATTTCATTTCTCTTTGTATACATTTGTAAGTCTGTGATTTACCAATGATCAAGGCATTTTTGTTGATGACTTTGTCGACATGGTGAAATACAGTTTACTTGTATCTTATTTACGATGGCTATCTCAATATCATTTCAAGAGTCAAGGGCAAGACTCTGCGTTTCATATCCATTCCAATCAAATATCATATGAGAAATGCTAGCAGTGAGTGAATGCAGAAAGTGTAGTCCATGTATCAAACAGTTAACACAAAAAATGACAAAAAAAACTGATAAAAAAATAACGTTAGCATTTCTCATATTATATTTCTGATATGAGGTAATATTAAACAGGAGAAGAAAAAATCATATTATATTTTCGGTTCTCACCACAAAAAATGAAAGGAAAAATTAATCTTGAAATTTAATTGACTTTTTTTTTTTCTTGGAAAAATAAGCCCTCCAAAGTCCAAATGTCTCTCAAGTGATCTCTAGTTTAATAGGATTTAATGGGCTATACATCTTATTTCCCTAACAAATAGATTAACCAAAACCTAAAATGGCTTGTTAAATCGGGTAAGTTGGTGCGCTCTATTAGCACCCACTTATTGACCAGTTTTAGCGCGTGCTGGTTTCTATTGGTTGGCTGGTTCCATAGAAAATCTCCATATGGAGATCCATTCTGGTCAATTGGACATAGACCACCAGTTGACCGACCCATGTCAAATCAATGCGGTTTTGAAACAGAAAATATCATCAAGTGGAGGTACGAATTGTTACAACCTCATTAAAAATGTCATGTATAAATTATCTTATGTCAAATTAACTACAAACATTAATTTAACTAATTTATCTAAATTAATTTAACCAATAAATCATTCATAAATCAATTACCCATCTGACCACTCAATTTTAAACCTCTTACAAAAATAACATAAGTTACTAACATGTAAAAAAAAAAAAAGTTGTATTATTTGAGAAAATAGACACCGAACTCATGATTTTGACGAAATGCACTTTCAACTCCAAATTATTTATAATTAAGGTCTAACAAATGTTATTAAAGCCAATTAAAATCACATGTTGAAATGAAGTGGTCGTTTGATTTACGAATTCAAAATTATAATTTAATATTATTTTTAATTTACGTATATTTTTTATAAAAAAAAATTTATAATAATTTATAAATTATTATTAAAATCATGATTCGAATCCTCAAATTAAACATCCCATCAATTGTTCTCTGATTGATGAAAAGAAATCTCTTCACTGGCCCAACCAGGGAGTTGCTTTTTTTTTCCCATTTTCTTTTTCTCTTCTTCTTTTGGGTTGCGACTCAGAAAAGTAAAAGGAAAAGCAATCATTTTTCTTTGGTCTGTAGATTCTTCTTCTTCGTCTGTTTCCTTCTTTCCTACGACTGTAAGTTTCTGTTCTATTTTCCTTTTCCTTTTCTGGGTTCATTTGGAAAAGTACTCATGCGCTGTACAAAATTAAAGCGTTTTATTGGATTTTGGGCAATGGAAATGGAAAAGTTAATCGCTCATACTCATAAGCTTTGGGTTCATTCAGACGACATGATTTGTTTGGGTTGTTTTTTGGTTCTCTTTTTCAATATTGTTTCGGTTTCTTATTGAATTTAGGTGGGAGCGAGATAATATGAATATGGAGGAGGCATTCCATAAGATTAAAGTGGAAAATCCCATCGTCGAAATGGATGGTACCAAATCCCCCATCCCTTTTTTTTTTTAAAATTTTTTTTAAGGAAAACATTACAGAAACCATGATATTTCTTTCTTCAAGACTACTTATGGCAAAGCAAATACTTGAGAGTAAATATCGAATTTGTTTTTATGTAATTGTATAAGTCTACAAGGAAGTATTGCTTCCTCCGTTTCTTTTTGAGTATCTTCAAGATTGTTAATGTGATTGTCTGTCTGTCTACTCTCAAGTCACAGAAAAAAATAAAATAAAAAATAAAAATAAAAATTTGAGTTAATGAGAACAGGCTTACAGCGGGTCCACAGATTGTGAGGATATAGGGCTTTCGTTGATTCGAGTTTTTAATTTGAGTTGAGATGTGATTTTATGTGAGTTTTTTACTGTAACAAAAAAGTTAGATGTGACTGTTTCTTAAAGTTTTTTACTGTAATGAAACTCGAATTATAAACTCAAATCGGTGAAATGAACGGGGTATATACATTCACTTGAAACTAAACTTTCAGAGAGACCCAAAACAATACTTGACTTCTCTTTAACGTTTGAACACCAGAACTGAGTTCTCAACATCTTTTCCTTCCTGTCTGAACATTTGTCCGTCCTTATTTAATGACACAGGGGATGAAATGACTCGAGTTTTTTGGAAGACAATTAAAGATGAGGTAATTCCCAATTACTTGTGACATGACATCCTTAATATCAAGTTCCTAATATAATAATAATAATAATAATAATAATATCAACCACCTTTGACGGTCGGCACCTTTTATATCATGTCGAAGTGATTGTACGCCTTGTTTGATGTTTCACAGCTTATTTTTCCTTTCCTGGAGTTGGATATCAAGTACTTTGACCTTGGCCTTCCGAACCGTGATGCCACCTCTGATAGAGTCACAATTGAAAGTGCTGAAGCTACTCTTAAGTATGTTGTGTAGATTGAATAGCCTTCTAGTTTCCTTTCTCAGTATGCAATATCCTTGAAAAGGAAAATATACGGCTTTTGTTTTTATTCGAAACCTATTGCTTGCTTTCTCATGCTATTTGTTTTGTTAAGATGAGATCTTTGTTGCGTAGCATTCTAGCAACTTAAGAATTTTGCATAAATAAAAGTGAAGCTTATTCCTTGTTTGTTGAACCTATTTGTTCATACTGTTTACATAGCATTTTCATGCCCAAAAAGGAAGGTGATTTTCAAAGCGGATGATTTTGATATATACATACATATATGTATATATTTCTCAATCTACGTAACATGATGCTCATCTATGTCTGTGATGGAATTGTTAAGCTCATGTCTTTTAATCGTGTTATGTGAAAAGAAAGTGATTTCTTTTCATTTTCCTAAAACAATTTTAACGCCTGCTTTTGCCCTCTGAGTACAACATGATTTTGTACTATTCTTTTGCTGTAGGTACAATGTAGCAATAAAGTGTGCAACCGTAACTCCAGGTGTGCATGCCTAACCTAAGTGGAGACACATACATGTTTTTTACTTTGTTCAATAGATTCTAAATGGTACTTGAATGACATTGTGGTGTTTGATAGACGAAGCACGTGTCAAGGAGTTTAACTTGAAGCAAATGTGGAGGAGTCCAAATGGGACAATTCGGAACATTTTAAATGGTCGTTCAATTTCCCTGATGCTTATTTGTCATATGGTACCATTATGCATGTTAAACTGAATGCAAGTAGCATATGCATTTTCTATGCACAACAACAGGTACTGTTTTCCGAGAACCAATTATCTGCAGAAACATTCCTCGCCTTGTGTCTGGTATGTGACTCTTCTTCTCATTTAAAGATGTATTTTCATCTTAGAGCAAAGACCAATTCTCTCTCTCTCTCCCTCTCTCTTGCAGGGTGGACAAAACCTATATGTATTGGAAGGCATGCTTTCGGTGATCAGTACCGAGCAACTGATACAATTATTAAAGGACCTGGAAGACTCAAATTGGTTTATGGTAATCTCTTGAAAAGGCTCCATGAAACTCAATAGTGTTTCACTTTTTATTGAGAACGTGCAGAGTTGTTTCAAAGAAAATAAAATGTTGCTCTCATGTCTTCTGCCATTTATTCATTAGCAAGTGTAATCACAAATTGCAGAACCCGTTGGATTTGAGAAGAAGACGGAGATTGAAGTTTTCCACTTTACTGGCGAAGGAGGTGTAGCTTTATCCATGTATAACACCGATGAGGTTCAATGTCAACTCTCTCCCTTTCCTTTTCAAGTTTATTGAAGAATTACATTTTTATTTATTTTTTATGTGTTTTAAAATGAAAAACAGTCAATCCATGCTTTCGCTGAGGCTTCAATGAACACAGCTTACCAGAAAAAGTGGCCACTTTATTTGAGTACTAAGAATACTATTCTTAAGAAATATGATGGAAGGTACTGCCCTTTTCTTGATCTTTTGTATACAATATTTTCATTAGTACTAAATTACACGGTAGGCCAGCAAGATACTGAGGGGTTCTATGATGCAATAGTAGAACTTACGCTGTCCTTCTCTCACCCTTATTTTTTTTTTCAACTTTTGTGAAGATTCATGGACATTTTCCAGGAAGTATATGAATCCAAATGGAGATCCAAGTTTGAAGCTGCGGGAATTTGGTGATACACGAACCCTTGCAAGCATGCTGGTACTGTTTACGCAGTTGGAGTAATTCTAACTAATAATATTGCCAAATGACGTAGGTATGAACACCGTCTCATTGATGATATGGTTGCTTATGCCCTTAAAAGTGAAGGCGGTTACGTGTGGGCGTGCAAAAATTATGATGGTGATGTGCAGAGTGACTTTTTAGCCCAAGGTTTGTATCATCAATTTTGGTAGAAGTCTGGTCGTTATGGTCTATATCTATTAAAGTTCATATCCAAGAGTTTTGGAACTGAATTGGAAAAGGTGTTTGCTCTGGAGACTTGATATATCTTTTCTCATTATGGTCGTTATCTTTTCTCATTCCCCCCATTATGTGGGTCCGACGAAATTATTGTTAAACATGCTTGGGTGTTTAACTACTAGGTTCCATTTCATCACAAGTAATTTCCTTGTCTGTGCAGGTTTTGGATCTTTGGGGCTAATGACGTCAGTGCTGGTAAAATACGTGATGATTTTCGCTGCTTCATCTGGGTTCCATTCCTTTTCACTCTTAAGTACGTGAGAAATTGCTTTGGGTTCCAGGTATGCCCAGATGGAAAGACAATCGAAGCTGAAGCGGCCCATGGCACAGTTACCCGCCATTACCGGGTTCACCAAAAAGGAGGGGAAACAAGCACGAATAGCATAGCGTCAATCTTCGCTTGGACACGAGGTCTTGCTCACAGGTATCAGATTGATGTGTGTCACAGAGTTAACACTAGTGCTTGTACCACATCATCATCATCTTGATGAAATCTATTTCCATTCGAATATGATCAGGGCAAAGTTGGATGGTAATGCGAGGCTGTTGGATTTTACTCAGAAACTTGAAGCTGCTTGTGTTGGAACAGTTGAATCCGGGAGGATGACCAAGGATCTAGCACTTCTTATTCATGGACCTAAGTAAGTACTGTTGAAGTAATTTGCTTTGGCAATTATGAACGTCGTTTTGATTAACAACAAAACATGGAAATTTGTTTTGTTTTGTTTTTGGGTTTGGTCTAGGATCACTAGGTCTCAATATCTTAACACGGAAGAATTCATTGATGCGGTAGCAGAGGAGCTCAGAGTTCGATTGTCTTGCAAAGCAAAGTTGTGAACCAAAAAGAAAAAAGGCCACTGACTTGGCATATTTGGTCAGGATCTTAATGTGGCATTTTTCTTTTGTCACTAAATGGTCATTTAAAAAAATATTAATAATAATAAAATAAACCTGCTCCATAGCTGACTGGGTAGTTTCAGGGGAAGATTTGTACCTTGCTCTTTTTTTTAAGAGGAAAAAAAAATGGTGTTCTAGTTGAGTTATTATTATTTGTGGTGGGAATCACTATTATGTTTTTGAGCCAACTACAAAACGCTATTGAATTTGAATTTATTGGTATTTTATGTTGCTCTATTATGGTAGACTTGTTTTATAGGCATTTTATGTTTCTCTATTTTAGTGTAGACTTGTTTTATAGGTATTTTATGTCTGATGTCAAATACAACTTAACAAAAAAAATGATGTCAACTACAAGCAGAATAAGTTGACAGAGTAATAAGCCAACTAAAAAACAATTGGTTCCTACGACCCTAAATTGTAGTACTACTACTAGGTAAAGAGTGTGTTCAATGCATTGCTAAATTAAAGTATCAATGTTAAATTTTGGCATTTGTGTAGAAGAATCACTTCCAATGTAATGCTGCTATTCTTGGTATTACCACTTTATTACCAACTTTATTTGAAAAATTAACCGAATCCACTACCACCCTAAGGCACTAACAAATTAAGAAAAGAAGCCACATATCGTGGCTTTGATCAGAAATTCGCAAGTTGTTTGAGACGGCCAAAAGTTCTTCAAAACCCTTGAGCGTTTAAGACTCGTGAAGGTGAAGCCATGGGAAAGACCTTTGCAGCTGAGCCGACGTAAAAAACTTCCGTTGTCATGTCTGCCCTCAACTTGTTGAAGATGATATGATAGAAGACCTCTTTATTTCACATGCTTTTCTCTCTTTCATTCACATGGAAGCTCCATTGGCAGGCTTACTACACTCGTCATATTTTTCTCGTCCACGGCTAAAATCCCGACAGACAGACGCTAAGTCTCATGTGTCATATGATCAACATGATGTTGCCTCACCTCGGTTGGATATAGTCATCAAGATCCTGTTCCTTGGGAGGATGATGAAAGCTCAGTTTCTATTTCCATGCTGTCTTTCAGAAACCAGTCCAAAAATGTTTAACCCACCATTTAGCTTTTCAAAGGTTTTGTCCCAAATTTTGAGGCCTCTGAGCTTGAATATTCTCCTGCAATACTAAATTGAAATGAAATGTGAAGAACAAAGTTACTATGTTATTAAGATAAAAGGTTATAAGCATACACCAGAAACGAAAGAGGAAAAGGAAGATGTTTCTTCACTCTGTTCCCCCATTTGTCTCCAGCCGATGGTTACAAAAGCCTTTCCATAGTGGCATTTATTCTTCCAAAAAGAACAAAAACAAACGTCTTTTCTTGCTATTTTCATTTGTAGGTCCGTAAAGTCGATTCACCATATAAAAAATAGAAAATAAAAAATAAAACAAAAGTAAAGAACAAAAAATCTCGACAGATCAAGAAACCAGGATTTTTTTTTTTTTTTTTTTTGGTACCGTGCAGCACAAATCAGATATCAGATTCTCCTCTCAAAAAACACTAGTGTCGAGCTACAGCCACAGAGACCTTTTAAAAAGGTTCAAACACCAGAAGGAAGAAAACAGTTCAAGTTAAAGAGAAAGCTGAGGCATACCGGACGCAGGTGAGTTGATTCTCATAACGGCCGGTTTTGCGGGCGCTCGACCTTTGCGCAACTACAGCTCACAACAGGAATTCATTGAAGTCCTTTTCTAGAACTGGTCGGGTAGTTGTGGCACATGCAAAAAACAATACAAAAACATATGAAAAACTCCGCATACAAATGTAAACAAAGGCTTGCGAGTGACCAGCTAACTACCCTTCTCATCTCATTCACCTGCAGGACAAAAAAGTAATTGACGCAAGACCAAATGAGAGGAGATAGAATTAAGACAGAGAAATAGAACCACGCGAGATTAGAGAGACAAAGGAAAACATAGAATTCTAGACAGAGAACAAGAACCCAAGAGCGAGAAAATTGAAATCTCAGTGTTCATTCATCAACCAAATCTATAAAGCCATAACTACCTTCATGGGCAAACCAAATAACAAACTAGAAAACTAAGGATAATCCCTAAAATCTAAATAACATAAATCCCTAATTAAACCGAATCTCCATTAGTAATATTCTCAATTGAGAAAAATGAAGAAAACAGATGCGAATAAACTTAATATTCTCAATCGAGTCATTGAATTCCAACAAAGACGCAGTTTTCTGACCTGCTCTTTGTTTGCTTCAGATTGAGAATTCTATTTTCCAGAGCAGCAAGCATGCAAGCATCTGGATGTATTCCTTTAGAAGACATTTCATCAATTAGGCTCGCGGCTCCATCCACATCTCCTCTATCATAACAGCTTGACAGAAGAGCAGTATAGGCCACTACATCAGGTTCTATTCCTCTTCGAACCATTTCTTTAAAAAGCGCAAGAGCAACCTCAAATTTCTCTAGCTTACTGTAGCCGTCTATTAGAACAGTACAAAGAATTACGTCAGGAGTTATTTTCATTTCCTGCATTTCAGTCAAAACAGATGAGATATGCATTGATGTTTCTTTTTGTTTCGTTGCGTTTAGATGGGCGTGGTGGTCAGATTTGAACAGGGCATCAAGCAAAACTGTGTAAGTCACAATATCAGGTTCGATGCCTTTGCTTTTCATACAGCGGAGGAGATCAAAGGCCTCCTGCAGGCAATTCTCTCTGCAGTAGCCGTTGATCATCGTCGGGTAGCCAATGACATCAGGAGTTAACCCTCTCTCAACCAAACTGTCGAAAATCTGGCGGGCCTTTTTCACATTCCCGGCCCGGGAGAGGGAAGACACGAGTCTGTTGCACATCACTTTCCCGGGTTTCATTTTCATGGCTAACATTGTTTCGAACAAGAAAACAGCTCTGTCGTTCTGACCTTCCACACATAATTTGCAGAGTAGTTTAAGGAAGCTAGTTTCACCTACCGGAATCCCTTGCTTCAACAACCTAAGAAGAAGCGCATATGCCTTTCTTGTATAGTTTGCTTTACAGTATCCACTAATCATGGCAGAATAACCATCAACACCCCTAACTTCTAATTGATTGAGAAACACTTCGGCTTCTTTCACTTTTCCTCGCAGGCATAAATTTTCAATTATCACCTCATATGTAGACGACTCCGGTTTTACACCCTGCGCGTTCATGTAATCTAAAAGTCCAAATGCCTCGGATGCAAGGCCATTTCTAGAAAACCCAGCAGCAAGTACGTTATAAGTGACGATATCGGGCTTGAGACCCTTTTCATTCATTTCCTCCACAACATCCAAGGCATCAACGATATTCCCTTTGAGACAATAGCCCTTAATCAGAGTGGTGTAATGCATAACCTTTACAACCATCCCCTTGATTTTCATCTCTTGGAGCAATTCGACAGCCTGTTCTACTCTCCCCAGTTCGCATAAAGCGTGCGCTACGAGATTATAAGAAACTCCATCAAGATGAATTCCCATACCCTTAACTTCCTCGAATTGATTTACTGCTTCATCAAACATGCGCATCCTACACAAACACTTAAGAATCGAATTAATAATAATGCAATTAGTCCTCATGCCTCTCGAAACCATATCGGCGTGAAGAGCCAAAGCTCTTAACAAATTATAGCCCTTGCAATAGCCCTCGATCATTGCGCTATACACACGTAAGTCGGGAACCACCCCATCATTTTCCATGTCGCGAAATACAGTCTCAGCTTCGCACAGTTTCATCTCGTTACAGAACCCGCGGATCACGACTGCATAAGCAAACCTATCAATGGCGATTTTCTCCTCTTTGCAGGATCGGAGAACTCGGTATGCTAAACCCGATCTCCGGGCGGCACAAAGCCCTTCAATAAGAGCACTATAAGCAAATGGAGAAGGGGTTACCGCAGCTTCCTCCATCTCAAAAAACACGTTAGCAGCTCCATCCAAATCACCCTTTTTACAGAGGGCCTTAATCATAATCACATAAGTGTAATCATCAGGACTAAAACCAATCATCCTCCTTAACTCACCGTACACAACCAAAGCCACATCAACTTCACCGAACTCAATCAAACGGTTAAGAAGAAAGTTAGACGTGAAAATATGAGGAACAAAGCCACTTATCGTATTCGATTGGAAGAGAAAATGAATGGCGCGGTCAAACATGGAAAAACTCACATAAGAATTGATCAAGGCGTTGAAAGCCCGAAATGAAGATTGCCCATCAAGATGTTGGAGGAATTCGGAGATGTCGAGATTCGGGTTTCTTCGAATGATGTCGGAGAAGAGAGAATCCAAGTTGAAGTTGGCGTGTGATAAAATGTTGAGGAGCTCGGCGTAGGAGGAGATTCCGAGCCGAAAGCCGGCTTCTTTGGTTCGGTTAAAGAAGGCGATGGCGAGATTGGGTTGGTTTCTGAGAGCTTGGAGAATTTGGGTTACTGCTTCGTCTTCGTCTTCTTCATCGGAAGATTGTGTTTGTTGTGGGTTGTGGTTTATGATGTTCAAAGAAGACGAAGAAACCCACTTGAGATGAAGAGAAGAAGAAGAGGCATTGAAGATGAATCTGGGAGCACGAGTCAAAGGGAGAAACCGCATGGGAAATGGAATAGGAATCGAGGAGAGGAATTCTTTCGTAAAACCCAGAAGAAGAAGAAGAAGAAGAAGAAGAAGTAGCAGCTTTTTACGGCCTTAAACCCAGCGGCTAATTACTCTTTTTCCTTTCGGTAGAGTTCCTTCTTCCTTTTTATTTTTTTTTTCTTCTCTTTTATAAAATCATTAAGAAAAGTACGTGGTAATTAGATGTTTGTTTTCTTCTTATATTAATAATGACAATTATTTATTTTTAAATAGACTAATATAAATAATATTTTTTACCTCTTAAGGGGTATTTTTAGTTTTTTTTTTTTTTTTTAAACCATTTCGGCACATGTATTAACATGCTCTTGATATGGAAACCATTTCTTCACAATTTCAAAAAAAGATGAATTTTATTTTTATCCCTCAAATTTTAATGCCTTTATCACTTTAGCCCTTGAGTTTTGAAAATTAATCAATACGCCCCACTCAATTTTGGAATGTTATTGAGTTTACCTCTTCTATTTATTTTATGGACGAAATTAATAACGTAACAATGATTGGAGAGATGATTTAACCGATTATTTTTATAAATATCTTAAAAAATATGTATCGTATCTCAAAATGTCTCCTCATTTTTTAAAATATCCAAAACAACTAATGATATATATATAAAAAAAAAAGAGGTCAAAATGTCCCTTTGTTCACTTATGTCTATAATTCAAATAATTTTTTGACGTGGCATGCCATTATAAATGAATGAAATATATTAAGTTTTTAATTAAATCAATAAAAATGATTAAATATGAAAAGATAATAATAAAGAATAAATAAAAAATTGACTTAAAAAAAAGAGAGAAAGAGATAAATAGACCAAAATTTGAGATGAATTAAAATTAATAGGCCAATAGTTTACATAAGTTAATAAATAGGCTAAATTATTGTTTTTGTCCGTAACTTGTCTGGTTATGAACCATAACTTAACAAGTTATTGAGGTATTTGTCCATAATTTGTCTGGCTATGAACCATAACTTGATAAGTTTATTCATAACTTATCTGATTATGAACCATAACTTGACAAATTATGGCCTATTAATTTCTATAACTAAAAATTAGCCTATATACTTTCTTAAGCTTTTCATATTAGCCTATTTTCTACTATTTTCGTAAAAAAAATTATTGCGCAAGGCCTTACACAAGGAGCGCAAAGCCCCGCGCAAGGCCTTGTGCGCTGGGAGCAGGGAGCATGGGTGTGAGATCTGAATGCGGACCTCGCTACGCACATGGTTGCGTACTAAGGTGCACAAGGCCGTGCCTAAGAAAATTCTTAGAAGCATTCTTGAATCAAGCTAGACAACAAATATACACACTTTTAAGCATTCACCCAAACAGTGAGTGCAATATTCAATAAACATTGAAAATTTGGTAAAAAGTTACCTGTTCTTGCATGGAGGCGGCCGCGACGGAAGTTGCAGTCTTCACCGCTCCATTGGGAGTTCTTCATTGTCCGTTCATGTAGAGAAGAAAGAGTGGTTGAAGAGGGTGGTTTGCCGGCAACGGAGACAGAAGAAGGTTGGGGGAGAAGAAGTTGACGGAGAAGAGAAAGAGGCTTGGTTCGCGCGTTTGTTCATTCAATTATACGTAGAATAGAACACAGTAAGTGAGCTGTGAGTTTCATAATAGGAGCAGAGCAAATTAGTCTTTGATAATATGTAACTTTACAATTTAACCATTAATTGGACGCATTGGTGTGAACATCTCCAAAGCAATTGATGCCAACCATAATAGTTCATTATTTTTTTCTAATAAAAAACAGGGAATTTTATTTAGCACACGATTCAAGCAACTGTAGAACAGAATCCGGCTACAATGAATAACAAAAAATGAATACATTTTGCATTTTGTGCTCTTTTCAAGATGAATAATCCCAGAAAAAAAAAAAAACGAACAATCATTAAGAAAATGATAAACTACAGCTTACTACTTCTCAAGTACTAATGTCCCTAATATGTCACAAGTCTACTATCCAAAAAAAAAAAAAAAATCCAATTCTCCAGGAACCAACGGCAACGAGAAATTCTCCCGTGGTTCAGAGAAAATTGAACTGAACTGATTGGAGGAAGTCATTGAAAATATTCCCAACAAAATTTAACCTAGAGTTGAGGATCTAATCTAGAGTTTCTTTTCCTCCCTCTGCTATAAACTGCAGGAAAAAAAAAATGGAATCATTTATTGCGGGATCCTACAAAAATTTGTTTTTCCTTATCCTCAGACTGACAGATGGGCAAAAATGTGTGTTTAGATAAATATTTATCCGTGGAGCACATCTTTCTCTTGTGACTTATTCAAGTGACAAGCTAGAAGAAAGTTTGTGGTCCGGTATAGATGGGCACCGAGATCATACCCGAAAGACGACTCCATCCTCCGAACAAGATCAAAGGCAAGATGTCTTTTATCTTGGGCGCAAAGGAGACACTTGATTAAATGATTGCAAGCTTTTCTCATCATGAAACCCTGCTCCAGAGTATAAACATAAATATTTGTAGCCAGATCCAACTTCCCACTTCCACAGAGACCATAAATCAAATTCACACAACTAGACGGGGGGACGCTCACATTGTACTCCTTGAGAAGAGAGAACATCGTCAAGGCTTCGTCAAATCTTCCTCCCTGACACAGCCCGATGAGCAAAACGGTATATGGCGCCAAATCAAAATCCTTCAATCTGAAATCCATTTCAAGAAGACCTCTAATTGCCTTGTCGAGATCTCCCCTTTTAAAATCTTCCTCTACAGCATTGATTTCTTCCCTATCCCTTCCGGGAAGGTTGGCCTGATATTTCAACCACAGACTAAAAGCTAAGGAATGTTTTCCTCTGCGGGATGACCAAGTCATAAGTGTTATGTAAACAGAAGAGCTGGGTACGCAACCATTCTTCACCATTTGATCAAAGACCGCAAAGGCGTCCTCTTCTTTGTCGGCCCTTTGAAGTCCATCTATAAGCGTTGCGTGCGTAACAGAATCCGGGGAGGGCCCTTTCAATTGCATGTCCTTGAAAAGTTTAAGAGCGCCATTTATGTTTCCGGCCTTGCAGAACCCGTTGATTAGGCTGTTGTAAGTCACAGTGTCGGGCATAACCCCACTATCAGCAAGCTGCGTCAGGATTCTGTACGCCTTAAGGACCAGTCCCGACTCGCACAGTTTCTCAACCACGGCCTGAAGACTCCCACCATCGAGAACCCTGCCGCCCCCTTGCGACAGACGAAGAAACAGCGAAGGGTTTCTCCCTATTTCCATCCTGTAAAATAGCAGGTGGGCTTTCCCCAGCTCACCGGCTTTACAAAGTCCGTGAATAAGAGAATTGAAGGTCACAACAGAAGGAAAACATCCAACCTTGTCCATCTCTTCAAATATCTGTTGCGCCTCCTTGACCAGCCCGTTTCTGCACATACCACAAATGAGAATGGTGTACGTGCACGCGTTGGGGAAGCAATCTCGGTTGGATATCTCGAGATGAAGAGATCGAGCCTCGTCCAAAAGGCCCACATCGCAGAACCCCTTAATCACGGCGCTATAGCAGTAGGCGTCCGGAACCAAACCTTCCCGACTCATGCCGTTGAGCATGTTAAGAGCATCCTCAACCCTGCCTCCATCCGACAACCCCCGGATCATTATGCCGTAAAACACAACGTCGGGCTTCACTCCCGCCTTTATCATTTTTCTGAACCACCCGTGCGCTTCGACGTACCTCTTGGCTTTAAACAAGCCATCGATTAAACAACTGTATCCCTTGAGTCCGACAACATAACCCTCCTTCTCCGACCACCTCATAAAGGCGTAAGCTTCATCGATCCTGCCTAACTGACAGTAGCCATTAAGCAAGGCGTTGTAAGCGACGGTATCGGGACAGCAGCCGCTCTCCTCCATCGTAATGAGAAGCCTGCGCGCTTCGTCGACCCTCTTGGCCTGGCATAAGCCGGAGATTATAATAGTATAAGTCCTCTCATCGGGGGCTAAACCCCTCTCCGCCATTTCGTCAAACATCTTCTGGGCATCCTGGATCTGACCAGACTTGCAGAAGCCGTGAATCAAAATGTTGAAAGTGACCAAATCGGGAGTGCAGTTGGACTCGAGCATCTCATTGTAAAGGGCAAGAGCCAACGAGAAAACCTGTTTTCGCAGCATGAGACACAAGATGACATTGTACGTAAAAACATCGGGCTTGCATCCGAGGTCCCTCATTCGTCCGAAGAATTCCAAGGCCTTCTCAGGCATTCCCGATCCCAAGAATCCCTTGATGGCCGCTCGGAAAGCGTCGGAAGGAATCGGAATCCGGTGTTCCTTCAAGTGTCGGAGAGCGGATTCGAAAGCGTCGTCGTTTTGGGTCTTGAGGAGCATTTGGAGGAAGAGAGTCTCGGAGGCCTTGCTGCGAAGGAAGTCGGAGTTCCAGGCCCAAAGGAAGAAGCGGAACCTTTTCTGAATGGTGTTCGTGTCGTCGGAGTGCTGCCGTTGTTGTTGATGCTGTCTGAGGACGGAAGTGACGATGTGGGGGGAGAGATGAGGGAGAGCGCGGTCGAGGGCTCGCTCCATTGGATCGACGGTTTCGAGGATGGCGAGGATTTCGTTGGAGGTGTCGGAGCGGAGAAACCGCTGAGAAAGACATGGCCGTGGCTGTGGCTGCCGACAGCATTGGGATTTGGGTTTTCTTAAGGAGAAGAAGAAGAAGAAGACGAAGATGTCAGTTGATGAACGATGGGGGAGTAGAGGAGTCATGAGGAGTCATCCATTCGAATTGAAATTTGAATGGGAGTTTCGTACTGCTTTGCTTGCTTTTGCTATTTATAAGGTTTTGGAATTGGCGGCGATTGAACTCAAACTTACCATACCACCCAACATCAACATCATCGTCAACTATGGTTATAGCTCTGTTTCTAGCCCAACCCGTATTCGGCACGGTCCGGTCAGTACTCTTATGGGCGTGCTGACCTGACATGTTTGATGGGCTAAGTTTGGGCTGCGGCCTAAACTTGACCGTAGCCCGTGAAGGCCCGCGGCCCAACCCAAGTGTAATTTGGCCCAAATTCAGATTCGGTCCGGTCCAGGCCCGTCATGAAGCCCTCCAGCCCATGAAGAACGTGACCGTTAGCCCGCGAAGGGCCCAACGGTCACAATCTAAAAAATCTTCCAAAATTCTCTATAAATACCCATTAATTTCACTTTAAATCCCACACAACAATTCATTCTCATTCTATCTCTCATCTTGTTTCTTTCATTTTGATTATAAGCTTTTCTCTCGCAATCACTCATTTTCTTGCCCTTTTATTTAAAAAGTTTAAGTTCAATCAATTTTTAGAGAATGGCCGCAACAAACTTTCCTGATTTCACTGCTCTCCCTGAGCTTGGTGATGAGGCATTTTTCGAGGATGAAATGATGGCTCAAAACCCCACCCCCACCGAACCGAAAAATACCCCGGTTGATAATGTTACAGTGCACAACGAGGAAGCTGGAGAACGCAGCAGGAGAAAAAGATTGCGAACTTCTCCTACATGGCAGCATTTCACAGAAGAGTCCCGACCAAATCCAAAAACAGGTGAAATGGAAATTCGTGCGGTATGTAAATATTGTAAAAAATACTTTTTTAATAAAAATGGTAGGGGTACTGGTAATCTGAATAGACATTGAAAAGCATGTCTATCGTTGCACCAAGGTGGGAGTGTGGACTCCCGTCAACAAACACTATCACTCACATCATAATGGTTGTAAAATTTTACATACGATGCATAACGTGCTCGTGAGGCACTAGCTAAATTTCTAGCTAGTGCCGAATTACCTCTTTCTTTTGCAGATGATGCGGCGTTCTAAGAATTCATACAGACGGCCTTATATCCGCAATTAACATGTTTAAACGTAGTTTGAAACCAGCATTTGGGGGAGAAATTTTTCATCAACGGTGTGCATGTCACATAATCAATTTAGTAGTTCAGGCAGGCATTGAACATATTTCAGCTAATCTAACAAATATTAGAGAATCGTTATCCTTCATATCTAGTTTTGGAGCTCGACTGCAAGAATTCAAACAATATTGTAGGAACAGTCATATGCGCCTAAGAAGGTTCCCAACTTACGTAAGACATAGGTGGAATTCCACCTATTTAATGTTGAAGGATGCACTCCCATATCAACAGCTCATCACAACGTATGTAAATAGTAAGAACAATCAACTATTAATTTTTGATATAGATTGGCAGATTGGTAAGTATTTTTTTAAATTTCTAGAAGTTTTCTATAATGCTATTGAATTACATTCTGAAGTCTATTATCCTACTGCACATTTAGCTTTACATCAACTATTTAATACTTTAGAAACATTTTCTTATTATAGGGATACTGAACTTTTTGAAAATATAGTTAAGCTAATGGAAACTAAATTTAAAAGTTATTGGTCAGGTTGTCCTATGTTATATGCATTAGCAACCATTTTAGATCCTAGATGCGGAGTAGATGAGACTGAATCTTTGATGACTGCTACAGTAGAAAATTTAGGTATTGTTATGCTACTAACTATTATTGATGCTAGAAAAATGTTTATAAAGTTATTTAGTTTGTATGAAGCAAAATACAGCACAGGCTCAAAGGCTCGTCGTGGAGTTTCTTGAAGAAGAAAGAGAAAACGACAGGATCGTCATTAACACAAGCGTCTACCGAACTGGTAAAATATTTTGAAGCAAATTTTGTAATCGATGACGACAAACTGGACATCTTACAGTGGTGGAAGAACAAGACCGATTGTTTTCCAACACTATTCGTAATAGCTCGTGACATTTTGACAACTCCAGTGTCAACGGTAGTATCAGAGCAAATATTTAGTGCAAGCAACCAAATTCTTGAGAGAAGAGGAGCATAATGCATCCAGATATCTTGGAGGGGCTAATGTGCGTTAAAGACTAGGAAGATGCCGAAAGACGAAAACAACAATATGTGGATGATTCAATGCAAGACTATTTTGCTAACTTAGAAATAACAGAATCTTCTGGAAGCACTTAGGTTTTGTAATTTACTTAACCTAGAATACTGCATTCTTTTTTCCTTCGTTAAGGTTTTGTCCCGATCTCCCTATGGGTTTTACTTGGCAAGGTTTTTAATGAGACAATCATTTATGTATACTTATTCGTATTATCTCAATTCAATAAAATCACATCTTTTGGGGGCATATGATATATATTCTTTTTTTTAAAATAAATTTTGTAAAAAAAATTACAAGGGCCTAGGCCTAGGCCCAACCCTGGCCTTTATGGACTAGGGTCGCAGGCCTGGGTCAGGCCTGAGCAAGCCTGGCCCTGGCACAGTCCAGTCTCGTCACATGTCTGGGGTCGAACGTGCCGTGCTGGCTCGGTACGGCACGTTTGACAACTCTAATCTAAATATAGAAATTTAATAATATGGTGTGATAACAATCTAATCTTATTATTTATTATTAATTTTTATTCAATTTATAACAACCGTGAGATTAATATCTTGTGATTAAAATAATAGTACTTATTTAATAATTATATATTAGAGTAACATTAAAGTAGGAACAGAGTTTCACATTTGAATTTTTCACTTTGAATTTTATTTTTACAAGTAAGATGTAGACGCAGTTCAAATCCAAATTGAAATTTATCAATGATTTTACTAAAGTTAGTAGTTAATAAAGTCAAGTTGATCACTAATAAACTTAAAAATATTTATGTTATATTAGTAAACTTAATATAATTCAGTAATAAAAAATTCTGAATTTATGAGTAGAATTTAAAAAATATTTATCTTATATTAGTAAAGTTAATCTAATCAAGTAATCGTAAATCCCGGATTTACATTTTAAATTCAACATTTATGAAAAAAACACTATGTTTTCTGATGGTAAATTCTAGATTTATTGTGTAAATCTAAGATGTATAAATGAATATAAGTTGTGTTCTGATGGTAAATTCTAAATCATTGTGTAAATTCTAAATTACTGTGTAAATTCAAGATGGACAAAGGAATATAAATTGTGTTTTGATGGTAAATCCTAGATTTACATTGTAAATTCAGAATTACAAATAACACAAGATGTATTATGATGATGTATGGAAAATTCATGATTTACGAGTAGAACTTAAATATGTTATCTTATTCTCTTTTTAGTGACGCTCTGAATTTACCATGTAAATCCAAGATTTACAAATGAATATGTTGTATTTTGATGGTAAATCCTGAATTTACTTACGATAAACCTTAGATTTTTCGAGCATAATTAAAATATGTTTATCTTGTATTAGTAAAGTTAATATAATCTAATAACATATTTAGCCATAATAATAATCATTCTTATATCGCTTACTCCTTCAAATTTATAATTTGAGATCTCTGGCTACAGCAATCGGAAGAAAGAACGGCTAGCTATAAGAGAGAAGAGCAAACCCACAAACGACAAATAGAGAGAAGATGGAAAAAGAGATTTAAAGGGAAAGAGAAGAAAAACAAAAGAAAAAAAAGGATAAAATTGAAAAATTCAAAACATAACCTATTAATTTCTAGACATTGGTAAATTAATTATTTACTAAAATAAAATTTAAATTTAAGCTTATTTTCTACAAATTTCCTTATTTTAGTAAACAATTTATCAATAAAAATATTGCAAAATCATCCCTTTTTAGTTGTTAATAAGTTGTTGGGCATCTCAAGTCATTAATCTAATACTCTGTCTATTTTCTATAATTGAACTCATAATTCTAATTTTGTTACAATATTTTTTATCTCACAAAAAATTTAAATTTAAAAATTTCTTCTCTTATAAAATTTTCACGAATAAATCAAACTCACTAACTTAAACACTCGAACCAAATAGACTCTGAGTGTGTATCTGTTTGGAGCAAACCTGAGTCCGTTTGGTACCTAGATTCGTTCCCTGATTCGAATCATGGTTCGTGATTCGCTACAGTATTTTCTCTCACAAAAAATACACGTAAATTAAAAATAATTCTAATCACATAATTTAAATACATGAACCAAACGCCACCTTAATCTAACCAAAGCCGTATCCCATGATGTTACTCCAACTGGTATCCAATTGCCCATCCCCATTCCTTTTTTACCCCCACCACAAAGAAAATTTGAATTTTAAACTCTTTCAAAGAATTTAGGCAGAATTGCTAAAAACTAGCTTTGAAATTATGTAAGGCCCATTTAAAAGATGAGTTCAAACCAGGTGATTTGTACTAAAATTTAAAATTTTATGAGAAAAAACATTATAACAGAACCTTTTAAATTTAAACTTTTTTGTGAGAAAATATTGTTTGAACTAAAACTATGATAGTTTAAACCCTCTAACCACATAAGCACTTAATAGTAATGAAGAAAAACTGAATTGAATAACTTGACATTATTTTTAGGCTGGTAAATCCAGTCTTTTCGGATAGCCTAGTATAAGTAGAAAATAAACTAAAAATCCTATTCTAACTCTGACAGTAAAATAAATCATAATGGAAATAGAAAGCTGATAGGATTCAAACTGTCCTACACCATTTATACAATAAGTTCATCTTCAAGATAATTATACTCGAACGTAAACTCAGTCTTGATCCGCTGACACCTGTATACAAATATCCAAAGGGATTAGAAGATAACGTGTAATTTTAATTCAAAACAAGTGCTACTAGCAAACAAGCCAAATATGATAAATCATCAAGATGATATGCATGTCTTTGTAAGGGGTTGCGCTGGTGAACCCTGAGCTTTTTATTATTTGCAAGGACCCCAAAGTTTTGATCTGGGCATTTAGACTCTAAATTTGACAATCTTTGAAAATGACAATGAATTTTAAGTCCCGATTGCCAAATCCAAACACTGGAGTCCAAATTGCGAAACCATTAAGTTCAGGGAGCACTAGTGTAAAAATTAACCCATGTGTAAATATATGCTAAGATGTTTGTATATAAACATACTCCATTTCACATAAATATTAATAAGCACAAAAATCGAAGTATCCATACCATCCTTGGCCTTTCCCTATTCCTAGATCGTCATTGGCCACATGGAAATCGAAGTACACGTATGTCCCCTGTTCATATTCATCGGTGGCGACTTTCGGCTCCTCGTGCCGCTGAAACCAAGTGTTGTATTTTTTGTGGTATCTCCAAGACTGCTTCTTCAGCTCTTTTGCAGCCAAATATTGTTGATAAGTGTTCTGAAAATTTATTAAGAAAAAAGGGAACACAACATAAGGATATGCTTAAAATACCTGTAATGGAAATGATAAAGATTCAAGAGAGAGGAGATAGAACCGAAGATAGATAAACAGACCACTAGAGAGTTGAGAGGCCAAGAGAGCATAAATAGAGAATTACAGAGAGAACAAGAACTCAAGTGGAAGGAATTCGAAATCACAATATTCATTCATCAGTCAAGTCTTAATTGGAAGCAGTAGGCTACTTCGTAGAAAGATAAAATGTAGTAATAAGATAAACTCAACCTAATAACAAGATAAGTTTCAAGCCAACCTAAATTACCCTCTCCCTAAGAGATAAAATGCCATCTCAAATTGAAAACTAAACACTAAAGACAAAGCATATCCTAATCTTTATCATACTAATAATCAATACAGTAAGTTTGGTACCTGCTGATGATAAAAGGCAAAGAAGAGTGTGTCAATGCCATAAGGTGGTTCGAGACCTAGTCGTTCCCAAAATGCCGGATTGTTAACTATTGGTGCCTGTACTTGTGGGTAGCTAGGAGGAGTAATTGCGGGATGCCTCTGTAGAAAGGAAAAACATTGATACATGTTTCAAGTCGTACATGTGATAAACAGGGGATTAAAGTTAAAGTGTGTGTGTGTGTGTGTGTTTGTGTGTGTAATTGTGCATCCATACCGGAGTATAGTTCCTTGGGCGTTCGGAATCTTTGGGTTGTGGGAGCTTGTAATAAGCAGCATCAAGCATCTGCAAAGTGTACAATTGGTCATGCAGTCCCCCGGAGTTAACAGTTGATGACGCTGTAATATTGTCACCAATGGCACCCAGATCGGAGACACTTCTTCGGCCAATAACACCAAGGCTGCCAGAAGATTGATTGGCCTGTAATGGTTGCCCGGCAGAGGGATCAGTATCTCTTGATACTTGAGCTAGCTCTATTAATGAGCCTGAAACTCCGACCTGCGGAGACCAAGCCACCATGATCAACAGTTGCAGATTTGATGAACCACCTTTCTCAATGCCATACTCAAAAAAAAAAAAAAAAAAGAATGAAACCCCAACTCATAAATAGGCCCAGCATGTGTTTTCTAGGAACAAAATATTCTCATCTCCTAACTGGTATGCTGTTTGTAAAGAGTGCAGAAGAGGCAGATCTATTTTTTCTTTGCTCTGAGTTTGTGGGTTGTGGCTACAGTTGGTGAAAGCTGCCAGCTTCACTTGGTAATACCTTCTTCCCCAGTCTCCTTGATAATAGGGAAAGCTCAAACCTTTGGTAATGGCTGTAGAGGCCAACTTTGTTGAAGCGCTCAATTTTTGCTATATTTGTGTTAGGAACTTGAGATGGAAGACCTTTTGTGGTACAGAGTTCAGGTTGTGGAAAAACACCACACACGCACATAACATATAGGGAAATAGCATTTCAATTTTCATCTTCCTGTGCATTGTTATATCCTGTATCTGTTATAGATTATGAAGCTTTTTCTAGTTTGATTTCTACTTTCTAGAAGTGTTATAATTATCTATTTGCAAATACGTTTGATCATTCTAAGCAAAACAGTACATTTGATCATTCTAAGCAAAAAAGTACATTTGAGAAATGTTTGCATTGTAAGCCTTGTCTATGAAACTTTCAGAATATTTAATAATATTCTTTCTCCGATTCTCTCCTCTTTTTTCTATTTTTTAATAAGGGAAATATTTGTTAAGAAAAATAAAAAGACAGAAAGGTGTCTAACAAACCTGCAAAATACAAACTGAAAAAATAATAAAAGCAAAGAAAAGAAAAGAAAAAGAAAAGCAGCCTAAAAGAACTAAACAAAAGTAAAACCTTTCCACTTCGAGCCCTTAGTTTTTGAGTTTTTCTTCTCAGTCTCTCCTTTTTTTCTTTCCCTAATCACTACTTCACTTCTGGTTCTACCTCACCAGTTGTCATTTCCTTGTGCCTTTTGTTTTCAGCTTTTAATTTAATTCATATAATCCATACTTCAAGCCTTGCAAATTGCAAAACAAAATATCTAAACAGAAGAAAAAACAGTTAACCACCTGTACTAAATTCTGTTAAATTTTGTTTTTTATGTATCGCAGCCAATAATTGAACACCACAGACGAGCACATATAGAGACCACAGCAGTATCAATTATTAAAAAAGAGCATAGTCTGATAGAAAAGGTAATGAAGAAATCATACTGGAGAATCAATGGCATGTGGAGCTTTCAACTCATCCTCATTCATGGTATTCTTTCTGAGTCCAATAGTTGTAGGGTCAGCGGCTGAATCATCCGGTGAATTCTGTTGCTGCTGCTCATCGACTTTTGCATGACCAACTTCTGCAGCATACACGGGCAAATATTCAGTTGTTACGACATCATGCGAATCCAAATCAAACACCCACACGGTGCTCTGTCCATTAAAAATTATGTCCGAGCAATAAAATTAAGGCCAATCTGAAAATTTCATAAATAAAAAATTGGAGGCAAAACCCCCATATCTCAAACACTATTTAGCTTATCTAAATTTCATAAATTATGTCCGGGCCTTTCTGAGGCAAGGCGCAAGCCTCCGGCAGTTTGATGCATGAGCCCCTTTTCAACATCCTGATGCTCTTGTTCTGGGCGCCTCAAGGCAAGCCACATGAAAACATAAAACAGAAGGCTTGGTGGGGAGTGGGGAGTGGGTGTGGGGAAGAGGGATATCAAAACATAAAACAGAAGGCCATTTACAATTGCATTAAACAACTTCTGCACATGAAAGAAAAAGAAAAAAGAATACTGGTACTTTATATTTGATTCGCAGATCCTTTCAATACTTTCGATACATTATGGAAAATCCCCTTGCCAGATCACCCTCATCCCATTCCATAAAGAAGAGATAGAAATAGACCAATTTAAGTAAATAAATAAATAACAGTATCAACATCCTAAAAGCAGGGATTTTTCCCCCTTAAAAGCCAAAATGAAAAATGAGTAACCACTCATGGAAGGAAGATAAAGGGCACCAGATTCTTTTGCGCCAGTTGAAACCAATGCCGATTGATTAGACAATTGATGGACGGAACTTGTCTGCTGCGGCAAGGTGGAAGATGGAACAGTGCCAAGGCCTGACATCTGGACTCCAAGCCCAATACCAGCTTGAGAGACAGAAGCATTTTGAGAAATAAACTGCAAAGATAAGTTGAATGTCAACAAATCAAAGTGACTAAATCTAAGCCACACAAATGAAACACAAATGTTGCTTTTCATGCAATTATGATAATTTCATGTGTACTAAAGGGCAGAAAGAAGAGATATTTCTGAAGATCATGGATAGAATAAAGATGACTGGGAACAAGAGAAGAACCTGTTGCAATAGTGGATTTTGCTGCTGTCCAGAAAACTGCTTATGACCAAGAGGGTTATTGTGATGTGCTTGTTGTAGCCGCTGCATAAATTTCTCCCTCTGATCAGGTTCCGTTTCAGTTCTTCCACGAATCTGCCCCTGGAAATGTAATAACTTCATCAATCAAACAGCATTCTTTGTTGGTCCAATCCATAACTTCTAAGAGAAAAATCCTACTTTTTTGGTCAAGTGATAATATTGTTTATTGACAGAAGCACAGTAAACCACACTTAATAAGTCAAGACAAATAAATAAATAAACACTAGAGATAGTAGATGATGTTAAAGAGCATCTGAAGCAACCTTCCTCCTTAACAAGTGAATACCTTACACTGTTAATTAAACATACAATACTTATCATAAAAGATAAAGGAAAAAAAAATGAATCAAAGAACAAAGTTAAGTCCATTGCTGAGGTAAATTTTGAGGATAAATTGAAGGTGTATGCAACTAAAAAAATTCTATCTTCAAGTGAAATACATTGGCATATCAAGATTAAGGTCGGAATATTGGAGAGGAAACTATTCAGAGTAACATACCGCTTCACTTCCCAGCCTCCATGGCATGCCAGATACCATAGAAGGGGAAAGAACTCGTCCAGAAGAGGCCTCACTAACGTTACTAGAATCAAGCGAGCCAGTTCCATTGTTACTCTTAGCAACTTGAGGCAACATCGTCTTATTACTTGGAGGCAATACAAGAGACTGCACCATGCCACTACTCCCAAGTTTCTCATCCGCTCCCAAAATGTTTCTCTTTGCCATGTCGAATGAAGATGGAACAATGCCAAGGGCACTACTGCCAGGTACTACATTATTGGAACTAAGCGGGACACTAGGCAACGGTTGACTTGAGATTCCGCCTCTACCAATGCCTCTTACAAGTCCAGTATCTGAAAAAGACGGAGATGATCTAAGGCCGGGAAAGCTTCCTGGTTCTTCTTCCCTCATTGGAGTAGAAACATTTACAGAAGATGAAGAACTAGTAGCTCCAGTGCTCTCGGTGCCTCGGACAGAATTTGAACCCGATAGGATTGCAGAAGCAGTTGGAACAACAGATAAATTATGAGATGGAATATTTATGGGTGCGGAAGTTGCATGACTCGCAGCTGGAGTAATTGCAGTTGAAGAACCCATTACACTACTTTTGGAAGGTGGAGTTTTAGCAATTGTCTCAGGAATACTGTCCTGGGAAGTTGCATCTTCAACTGGTTCTCGGACAGAACTACTCTGTTGGTGAGGTGACGTTACAACGGTCTGGCAAAAAAATAAACAAATACATACAAAGATAAAAACACAGTTATTTACAACATTATCAAGTAAGATAAATCATGTCACAGACACGAAGTTGGAAAACCATGACCAAAAAAAGAAAGTTTCATATACGCTCCTTTAAGGTACGGCCAAATGACAAGAAAATACAAACCAACGCCTTCAAATGCATCCAACTATATCCTAATAAATTAAAAGCTTCATCACAAATGGTGTAAAACATACAGGCATTTGAGTTGCTGATGCTACTAAAGACGTCTTCAAGCCAAGAATTTGGTGGACAAAAAAAAACAAATCAAATCAAATTAGTTATCCAAATGGATTCCTTGTGAGTAGTGTACACATGTGTCAATGCATTTATACATATGGTACTCAAGTATAAGCCTGCAAAAGTTTGTTAGACCTCCAAGCCTCAGGTTTGTGTATGCCAGAAGAAGGAATAGGAATATGCAGGGGCAGAAGGGGGATTTAAGTAACATGGAGCCAAGGCAAGGGTAAGGGGCGAGTTGTTAGGATACGGTTATGGTTATGGGGCTGTGTGCCAGGGTAGGATTTGGGAAGTCCTAGCTGGGGCTAAGGAGAGGGTATCGAGAATTAAGTGAGAAGTGAGTCTGTGGAGGTTTGGAGGGGTCCTCGAATTCCCTTCTATCTTTTATTTCCGGCATTGTAATTGTTTTCCCTGTTATCATTTTCATCGTGATTCAATAAAAGGATCCAGGCCAATCTCCTGGTTAATTTCCAGATTCCTGTTATATTTCTTAGTATAATTGCTCGAAGGTGATAGTTCGACGGGAGTCCTAACAAGTTTGGTATCAGAGCACCGATCCATGGCCAACCAACCGGATCGATTCACGTTGATGGAGAGGAGGTTGAATGGGTTCTAGGATTCCTTGCAGTCTTTCGGGGATATGGTGAGCCCCGTCCCTCGCCTCCAAGGAGACGTAATTACCATGGGTGCACGCCTTGGAGAGGTCCAAGGGGAGATGGTTTCGATGGGAACTAAGATCGACGGGATCCAGGGCTCTATCGCTAGACTGGAAGAATTTTTGGTAAGGTAGGCACGCATCGACTAGTCACTGCCCAGACGGCAGCGTGGGGAATTTAATTCTCCAGTGCGGGGAAGAGATGACCAGACTCCTCCACGGAGGGAGGCAGTGCGACCCGCACGAGGCGAGTTCAGCCCGCCAAGGAGGGACCCGGCGAGAGGAAGGATGGGACATCCCTGCCACAGGTCACCGGAGAGAGTGCGAAATCGGGGGCGATCACCGCGGAAAGAAGCTGGAACTTCCGTTATTTCACGGGGAAGATCCTCATGGGTGGATTTTCAGGGCCGAACGCTACTTCTCCATCAACGAGGTGGATGACGACGAGAAAATTCTGGCTGCTTCCGTGTGCATGGAAGGAAGAGCCCTCAGCTGGTACTAGTGGTTGGATTCGCAGGAGCCTTTTGAGGAGTGGCGGGAGCTACGGGCAGCCATTTTTTTCTGGCACGGGATGGGGATCCGACCGAGAGGTTGATGGTGCTCCGTCAAGGGGGAACGGTGGCGGAGTATCGGGAACGGTTTGAAGCTCTGGCGGCGACGCTGAGCGATATTCCGGAGAAAGTATACAGAAGTGCCTTCCTTAACGGCTTGAGAGAAGACATCCGGGCAGAGGTAAAAATGCACAGATCGATTGGGCTGCCCGAAACTATGGATTTAGCCCAGCAAGTGGAAGACAGGCTGGAGGCTGTGGACCGGGAACGTAAGGGTCGGGCGGGTCGGAGCACCCAGGTAGATTTTTGGAATAAACCGGGTATTAATAATAGCCCTAGTTTCTCATAAATTCCAGAGGGCTCCCTTCGATCCCAAACTCCACGCGACACCCCCACGGCCCTGCAACACCGAGATGCACCCGGAGGGTCGGTGGGTGCGACGGCCACCGGCGGCACGTCCTTCCGGAGACTCTCTTACGAGGAAATACAACAGAAATGAGCACGTGGCCTCTGTTTCCGATGCGACGAAAAGTTTAGCCCGGGACACCGCTACAAACTCCGCCAGCTCCAGGTTCTTTTGGTCTCCGGGGAAAACTCCGACCGGGAAAGGGACACACCAGATGACTCGGCGGACGCGACCGCCGGACAGGAGGAGATTATTGAAGGTAAAGTTGATATGTCACTTAATTCCCTTAGGGGATTTGCCTCGGCGAAAACCATGAAGCTGCGAGGAACTATCGGCGACCGGGAAGTCGTCGTGTTGATTGATAGTGGGGCATCCCACAGTTTCATTTCTGCAGAATTGGTGCGAACACTGAGCTTACCAACAGATTTAACTGTACGACACAAAATTCAAGTGGGCAACGGCATGAATTTTCCCCAGAGCAGGGTGTGCCTAGGAGTTCGAGTGCTCATACAAGGGCACTGGGTGGTCGAGGATTTTTTTCCATTTGAATTGGGCAGCGCGGAGGTCGTTCTGGGTATCACATGGCTACGCACCTTAGGTGAGGTTCGAGTTGATTGGGCGAACTTTACCATGAAATTCCATCAGGAGGGGAGTTGGGTCCAATGGACGGGGGACCCATCCCTCAGCTATTCACCGGTAAGTTTTCGTTCCTTGACTCGTTGTTGTCAGGCGCGGGAGGTGGGGGTGCTCCTGCAATTAAACTTGGTAGGAGAGGGACCGCCAGACAGGGAAGCACACATCTTGCCTCCGGAGTTTGGGGGCCTTATCGAGGACTTTCGCCACGTCTTCGATACCCCAAGCGGGCTACCACCGCGTCGAGTACGGACCATTGGATAATCCTGCGAGAGGGAGCGACTCCCCCCAACGTTCGGCCTTACAGGTACCCTCAAATACAAAAGGGGGAGATAGAGAAATTGGTTTCGGACATGCTGGCTTCAGGCATCATAAGGCCTAGCAGCAGTCCCTACTCCAGCCTGGTCCTGTTGGTTAAGAAAAAGGATGGCTCTTGGCGATTTTGCGTGGACTACCGAGCCTTAAACCAGCTCACAGTCCCGGATAAATTTCCGATTCCGATCATCAACGAGCTGTTAGATGAGCTATATGGAGCCACGGTTTTCTCCAAATTGGACTTGAAAGCGGTTACCACCAGATACGTGTGCGGGAAGGCGACGTGGAAAAAACGGTGTTCCGCACTCACGAGGGGCATTACGAGTTTCTCGTTATGCCCTTTGGCCTCACAAACGCGCCGGCCACATTTCAATCGCTCATGAATTCGGTATTTCGCCCTTATCTCTGGAAGTTTGTACTCGTTTTTTTTTATGACATACTAGTTTACAGCAAGTCGTGGGAGGAGCATTGCAGACATTTGCGGCAGGTCCTCATGGTCTTGTAGCAGGAATCCTTATTTGCAAACTTCAAGAAGTGTGTTCGGCCAGAAGAGAGTGGAATACCTAGGCCATGTCATCTCCACTGAGGGTGTGTCTGCTGACCCATCCAAGGTCGAGGCCATGCTTTCGTGGCCTACTCCTTGGAACGTTAAGGAACTACGTGGATTTTTGGAACTCACGGGCTACTATAGGCGATTTGTGAAGGGGTACGGTACCATGGCCCGTCCCTTCACCAATTTGCTTAAAAAGGGGGCTTTCCTTTGGACCAACTTGGAGGACGCAGCTTTCCTCCAGTTGAAGGCAGCAATGACGGAATTACCCGTTTTGGTGATGCCAGACTTTACTAAACTATTTGTGGTAGAGACGGATGCCTCTGGTATGGGGGTAGGAGCGGTCTTAATGCAGGAAGGCCGACCCCTAGCGTACTTTAGTAAGGAGCTATCGGCCACATCCCGGCTGTCGTCCGTATACGAGCGCGAGCTCCTGGCCATCGTGCTCGCTATGCAGAAGTGGAGACATTACCTACTGGGGCGACACTTTGTTGTGCGTTCCGACCAACAAAGCCTAAGGTTTCTACTTGACTAGCGGATTCTTCCTCCAGAGCAACTTCGTTTAGTGGCCAAACTGCTCGGATACGATTTTGAAGTTCAATATAAAAAGGGTACGGCAAACAGGGCCGCCGATGCCTTATCGAGACGAGGAACCGCATCAGACGTCTCTCTGGCTGCCTTGTCTCTTCCCCATCATTTTGACATCGAATGCCTAAAAAAGGAGCAGCAGGCAGACCAGTATTGCGGCCGGCTTATCTCTGCCGTGCGGCATGATCAGCCCCTGCGTGAAGGATTTGGGCTTCGCCAGGGTTTGCTCTACTTCTGGGACCGCGTCGTTATTCCCCCCTCGTCGGACTGGATCACGCGGGTGTTGCATGATTTCCACGACTCGGTGGTGGGGGGGCACTCGGGGTTCTTGCGGACATACAAAAGGATATGTTAGACCTCCAAGCCTCAGGTTTGTGTATGCCAGAAGAAGGAATAGGAATATGTAGGGGCAGAAGGGGGATTTAAGTAACATGGAGCCAAGGCAAGGGTAAGGGGCGAGTTGTTAGGATACGGTTATGGTTATGGGGCTGTGTGCCAGGGTAGGATTGGGAAGGAAGTTAGTTAGAGGGTGGAAATAAGTAGTCCTAGCGGGGGCTAAGGAGAGGGCATCGAGAATTAAGTGAGAGTGAGTCTGTGGAGGTTTGGAGGGGTCCTCGAATTCCCTTCTATCTTTTATTTCCGGCATTGTAATTGTTTTCCCTGTTATCATTTTCATCGTGGTTCAATAAAAGGATCCAGGCCAATCTTCTGGTTAATTTCCAGATTCCTGTTATATTTCTTAGTATAATTGCTCTAAGGTGATAGTTCGATGGGAGTCCTAACAAGTTTGGTATTAGAGCACCGATCCATGGCCAACCAACCGGATCGATTCACGTTGATGGAGAGGAGGTTGAATGGGTTCCAGGATTCCTTGCAGTCCTTCGGGGATATGGTGAGCCCCGTCCCTCGCCTCCAAGGAGACGTGGTTACCATGGGTGCGCGCCTTGGAGAGGTCCAAGGGGAGATGGTGGGTACTAAGATCGACGGGATCCAGGGCTCTATTGCCAGACTGGAAGAATTTTTGGTAAGGCAGGCACGCATCGACCAGTCACCGCCCAGACGGCAGCGTGGGGAATTTAATTCTCTAGTGCAGGGAAGAGATGACCAGACTCCTCCACGGAGGGAGGCAGTGCGACCCGCACGAGGCGAGTTCAGCCCGCCAAGGAGGGACCCGGCGAGAGGAAGGATGGGACATCCCCGCCACAAGTCACCGGAGAGAGTGCGAAATTGGGGCAATCACCGCAGAAAGAAGCTCAAACTTCTGTTATTTCACGGGGAAGATCCTCATGGGTGGATCTTCAGGGCCGAACGCTACTTCTCCGTCAACGAGGTGGATGACGACGAGAAAATTCTGGCTGCTTCCGTGTGCATGGAAGGAAGAGCCCTCAGCTGGTACCAGTGGTTGGATTCGCAGGAGCCTTTTAAGGAGTGGCGGGAGCTACGGGCAGCCATCTTGTAGCAGTTCAGTCTGTCACGGGATGGGGATCCCACCGAGAGGTTGATGGCGCTTCGCCAAGGGGGAACGGTGGCGGAGTATCGGGAAAGGTTTGAAGCTCTGGCGGCGACGCTGA
Source organism: Morus notabilis (assembly GCF_000414095.1). Taxonomy (NCBI): domain Eukaryota; kingdom Viridiplantae; phylum Streptophyta; class Magnoliopsida; order Rosales; family Moraceae; genus Morus; species Morus notabilis. The sequence continues at coordinate 45,765 of NW_010359376.1, read as the reverse complement.
GCGATATTCCGGAGAAGGTATACAGAAGTGCCTTCCTCAACGGCTTGAGAGAAGACATCCGAGCAGAGGTAAAAATGCACAGACCGATTGGGCTGCCCGAAACTATGGATTTAGCCCAGCAAGTGGAAGACAGGCTGGAGGCTGTGGACCGGGTACGTAAGGGGCGGGCGGGTCGGAGCACCCGGGTAGATTTTTGGAATAAACCGGGTATTAATAATAGCCCTAGTTTCTCAGACATTCCAGAGGGCTCCCTTCGATCCCAAACACCACGCGACACCCCCACGGCCCTGCGACACCGAGATGCACCCGGAAGGTCGGTGGGTGCGACGGCTACCGGCGGCACGTCCTTCCGGAGACTCTCGTACGAGGAAATACAACAGAAAAGAGCACGTGGCCTCTGTTTCCGATGCGACGAAAAGTTTAGCCCGGGACACCGCTGCAAACTCCGCCAGCTCCAGGTTCTTTTGGTCTCCGGGGAAGACTCCGACCGGGAAGGGGACTCACCGGATGACTCGGCGGACGCGACCGCCGAACAGTAGGAGATTATTGAAGGTAAAGTTGATCTGTCACTTAATTCCCTTAGGGGATTTGCCTCTGCAAAAACCATGAAGCTGCGAGGAACTATCGGCGACCGGGAAGTCGTCGTGTTGATTGATAGTGGGGCATCCCACAGTTTCAGTTCTACAGAATTGGTGCGAACACTGAGCTTACCAACAGATTTAACTGTACGACACAAAATTCAAGTGGGCAACGGCATGAATTTTCCCCAGAGCGGGGTGTGCTGAGGAGTTCGATTGCTCATACAAGGGCACTGGGTGGTCAAGGATTTTTTTCCATTTGAATTGGGCAGCGCAAAGTTCGTTCTGGCTATCACATGGCTACGCACCTTAGGTGAGGTTCGAGTTGATTGGGCGAACTTTACCATGAAATTCCATCAGGAGGGGAGTTGGGTCCAATGGACGGGGGACCCATCCCTCAGCTATTCACCGGTAAGTTTTCGTTCCTTGACTCGTTGTCAGGCACAGGAGGTGGGGGTACTCCTGGAATTAAACTCGGTAGGAGAGGGACCGCCGGACAGGGAAGCACACATCTTGCCTCCGGAGTTTGGGGGCCTTATCGAGGACTTCCGCCACGTCTTTGATACCCCAAGCGGGCTACCACCGCGTCGAGTACAGGACCATTGGATAATCCTGCGAGAGGGAGCGACTCCCCCCAACGTTCGGCCTTACAGGTACCCTCAAATACAAAAGGGGGAGATAGAGAAATTGGTTTTGGACATGCTGGCTTCAGGCATCATAAGGCCTAGCAGCAGTCCCTACGCCAGCCCGGTCCTGTTGGTTAAGAAAAAAGATGGCTCTTGGCGATTTTGCGTGGACTACCGAGCCTTAAACCAGCTCACAGTCCCGGATAAATTTCTGATTCCGATCATCGACGAGCTGTTGGATGAGCTACATGGAGCCACGGTTTTCTCCAAATTGGACTTGAAAGCCGGTTACCACCAGATACGTGTGCGGGAAGGCGACGTGAAAAAAACGGCGTTCCGCACTCACGAGGGGCATTACGAGTTTCTCGTTATGCCCTTTGGCCTCACAAACGTGCTGGCCACATTTCAATCGCTCATGAATTCGGTATTTCGCCCTTATCTACGGAAGTTTGTACTTGTTTTTTTTTATGACATATTAGTTTAGCAGGAATCCTTATTTGCAAACTTTAAGAAGTGTGTGTTCGGCTAGAAGAGAGTGGAATACCTAGGCCATGTCATCTCCGCTGAGGGTGTGTCTGCCGACCCATCCAAAGTCGAGGCCATCCTTTCATGGCCTACTCCTCGGAGCGTTAAGGAACTGCAGGGATTTTTGGGACTCACGGGCTACTATAGGCGATTTGTGAAGGGGTACGGTACCCTAGCCCGTCCCCTCACCAATTTGCTTAAAAAGGGGATTTTCCTTTGGACCAACTTGGAGGACGCAGCTTTCCTATAGTTGAAGACAGCAATGACCTAATTACCCGTTTTGGTCATGCCAGACTTTACTAAACCATTTGTGGTAGAGACGGATGGCTCTGGTATGGGGGTAGGAGCGGTCTTAATGCAGGAAGGCCGACCCCTGGCCTACTTTAGTCAGGAGCTATCGGCCACATCCCGGCTGTCGTCTGTATACGAGCGCGAGCTCCTGGCCATCGTGCTCGCTGTGCAGAAGTGGAGACATTACCTACTGGGGTGAAACTTTGTCATGCGTTCCGACCAACAAAGCCTAAGGTTTCTACTTGACCCGCGGATTCTTCCTCCAGAGCAACTTCGTTTAGTGGCCAAACTACTCAGATATGATTTTGAAGTTCAATATAAAAAGGGTACGGCAAACAGAGCCGCCGATGCCTTATCGAGACGAGGAACCGCAGCAGACGTCTCTCTGGCTGCCTTGTCTATTCCCCATCATTTTGACATCGAAGGCCTAAAAAAGGAGCAGCAGGCATACCAGTATTGCGGCCGGCTTATCTCTGCATTGCGAAATGATCAGCCCCTGCGCGAAGGATTTGGACTTCGCCAGGGCTTGCTCTACTTCCGGGACCGTGTCATTATTCCCCCCTCGTCGGTCTGGATCATGCGGGTGTTGCATGATTTCCACGAGTCGGTGGTGGGGGGGCACTCGGGGTTCTTGCGGACATACAAAAGGATAGCATCTGTTTTTTTTCTGGAAAGGGATGAAGAAGGCCATAAAAGAGTATGTGGACAAATGTGAGACGTGCCAACACTCAAAGACAGAAGCTTTGTCACCTGCAGGGTTGTTACAGCCGCTGCCTGTCCCAGCTCGGATTTGGGAGGATGTGTCGATGGACTTCATCGGCGGCCTCCCAAAATCACGGGGAATGGATACCATTTTAGTTGTTGTCTATCACTTATCCAAATATGCACATTTCAGCCCCTTGGCGCACCCATACACGGCTATCCAAGAGCTGGCCTGTTCATTCGCGAGATCGTCCGTTTACATGGTTTTCCCCGTTCCATCGTGAGTGACCGGGACTCCACCTTTATGAGTCATTTCTGGCGTGAGATGTTCAGGCTACAGGGCACACGGCTGCACCCGAGCACAGCCTATCATCCCCAAACGGATGGCCAGACGGAAGTTACAAATCGTTGTTTGGAAATGTACCTTCGATGCTTCGCCTGCGACAAACCGCGGCAATGGCTATCTTTTTTACCGTGGGCAGAGTATTGGTTTAATACAACGTATAACGCTTCCACCAAATACTCTCCTTTTCAGGTCGTGTACGGCCGCTCTCCTCCCCCCTGTATCGTTTTCCCGAGGGTTCAACGGTAGTTAATGAGGTTGAGGTTCAGCTCCAGCAGCGAAATCACATGCTGGACACCCTCAAGGAACACCTACTCTTAGCACAGCAACGCATGAAGCACTTTGCCGACCAACACCGTCGAGAGATCAGTTTCGCCCCGGGGGACTTGGTTTTACTCAAACTGCGGCCCTATGTCATGAAGTCTATGGCAAGGAAGCTCAACGAAAAACTGAGCCCACGTTTTTACGGGCCTTTCACGGTTTTGGCTAAGATTGGCCAGGTCGCATACCACCTTATATTGCCGGATAGCTCCAAGATCCACCCGGTCTTCCACGTCTCTCAGCTCAAGGCTTTTAAGGGACAACATTTCACTGGTTTGGCCCTACCAGAACAGTTGATTGATGAGCTTGAGCTCCTAGTCCAGCTGGCCTCAATCTTGGATTCTCGTACCGTGGCTGTTGGGGGACGTTAGGTACAAGAGGTGCTGGTGCAATGGAAGGGGTTACCACCGGCAGATGCAACTTGGGAGCCGTCAGTAACCGTTGCAGAACAGTTCCCGGACTTCGACCTTGGGGACAAGCTCGAGCTTGAGAAGGGGGGTAATGTTAGACCTCCAAGCCTCAGGTTTGTGTATGCCAGAAGAAGGAATGGGAATATGCAGGGGCAGAAGGGGGATTTAAGTAACATGGAGCCAAGGCAAGGGTAAGGGGCGAGTTGTTAGGATACGGTTATGGTTATGGGGCTGTGTGCCAGGGTAGGATTGGGAAGGAAGTTAGTTAGAGGGTGGAAATAAGTAGTCCTAGCGGGGGCTAAGGAGAGGGGATCGAGAATTAAGTGAGTGAGTCTGTGGAGGTTTGGAGGGGTCCTCGAATTCCCTTCTATCTTTTATTTCCGGCATTGTAATTGTTTTCCCTGTTATCATTTTCATCGTGATTCAATAAAAGGATCCAGGCCAATCTCCTGGTTAATTTCCAGATTCCTGTTATATTTCTTAGTATAATTGCTCTAAGGTGACAGTTCAACGGGAGTCCTAACAGGATAGCAGCCGTTTTTTTCTGGAAAGGGATGAAGAAGGCCATAAAAGTGTATGTAGACAAATGTGAGACGTGCCAACACTCAAAGACGGAAGCTTTGTCGCCTGCAGGGTTGTTACAGCCGCTGCCTGTCCCAGCTCGGATTTGGGAGGATGTGTCGATGGACTTCATCGGCGGCCTCCCAAAATCACGGGGAATGGATACCATTTCAGTTGTTGTCGATCGCTTATCCAAATATGCACATTTCAGCCCCTTGGCGCACCCATACACGGCTGTCCAGGTGGCTGGCCTGTTCATTCGCGAGATCGTCCGTTTACATGGTTTTCCCCGTTCCATCGTTAGTGACCGGGACTCCACCTTTATGAGTCATTTCTGGCGTGAGATGTTCAGGCTACAGGGCACACGGCTGCACCCGAGCACAGCCTATCATCCCCAAACGGATGGCCAGACGAAAGTTACAAATCGTTGTTTGGAAACGTACCTTTGATGCTTCGCCTGCGACAAACCGCGGCAATGGCTATCTTTTTTACCGTGGGCAGAGTATTGGTTTAATACAACGTATAACGCTTCCACCAAATACTCTCCTTTTCAGGTCATGTACGGCCGCTCTCCTCCCCCCTGTATCGTTTTCCCGAGGGTTCAACGGTAGTTAATGAGGTTGAGGTTCAGCTCCAGCAGCGAAATCACATGCTGGACACCCTCAAGGAACACCTACTCTTAGCACAGCAACGCATGAAGCACTTTGCCGACCAACACCGTCGAGAGATCAGTTTCGCCCCTGGGGACTTGGTTTTACTCAAACTGCGGCCCTATGTCATGAAGTCTATGGCAAGGAAGCTCAGAGAAAAATTGAGCCCACGTTTTTATGGGCCTTTCACGGTTTTGGCTAAGATTGGCCAGGTCGCATACCACCTTAAATTGGCGGACAGCTCCAAGATCCACCCGGTCTTCCACGTCTCTCAACTCAAGGCTTTTAAGGGACAACATTTCACTGGTTTGGCCCTACCGGAACAGTTGACTGATGAGCTTGAGCTCCTAGTCCAGCCGGCCTCAATCTTGGATTCTCGTACCGTGGCTGTTGGGGGACGTCAGGTACAAGAGGTGCTGGTGCAATGGAAGGGGTTACCACCGGCAGATGCAACTTGGGAGCCGTCAGTAACCGTTGCAAAACAGTTCCCGGACTTCGACCTTGGGGACAAGCTCGAGCTTGAGAAGGGGGGTAATGTTAGACCTCCAAGCCTCAGGTTTGTGTATGCCAGAAGAAGGAATAGGAATATGCAGGGGCAGAAGGGGGATTTAAGTAACATGGAGCCAAGGCAAGGGTAAGGGGCGAGTTGTTAGGATACGGTTATGGTTATGGGGCTGTGTGCCAGGGTAGGATTTAGGAAGGAAGTTAGTTAGGGGGTGGAAATAAGTAGTCCTAGCGGGGGCTAAGGAGAGGGTATCGAGAATTAAGTGAGAAATGAGTCTGTGGAGGTTTGGAGGGGTCCTCGAATTCCCTTCTATCTTTTATTTCCGGCATTGTAATTGTTTTTCCTGTTATCATTTTCATCGTTATTCAATAAAAGGATCCATGCCAATCTCCTGGTTAATTTCTAGATTCCTGTTATATTTCTTAGTATAATTGCTCTAAGGTGATAGTTCGACGGGAGTCCTAACAAAGTTATGGCTATCAAGCTTGGATAAGACTAATGAAATGCTTTATGCGCGAGTGACAAGGGTCCATATCTACATAGTACAAGCTTGTCAGTCGCACCATGCCTGGACACAGGCATCAAATAATTGTCCATAAATAAATTACTCAACTCGGTATTTCAAAGAAAGCAACTCTGCAGCTTGTATCCAAATACAGACAAACCAAGTTGGCCGCAAAAGACATTTTCCAATTTCTGCATGCTACATACATTCTCAATTTCCAAAGAAAACCTTAAAAAGGTTTTACCTTAACAAGACCCGGAGGCCCAATTGAAACAAGATCTTCAAGTGTCTCCACCTTGTCCAATGGTAATGAACTGTAAAGCTCATCAACGTCACTGAACTCGTCAAAATCCTCCTAAGGGAAAATTTGAAAACAAAACATTAGAATTCTAATACATGTTAGAAGATGAACTAAAAGTCTCCAGCCAAAAAAACATATGTCAAACCAAAACAGAAATACGACACGTTTTCCATGATAACTGTTGAAAGTTTACATCAAGTTTAATAAAAAATCACCAACAAACCTGGTTACGTTCAACATAGTCGTCCAAGAAGTCTTTAACATCATTGACCTGCTCAGGACTCAATTCATCATTATCTAAAAGCCTCAAGATCAGTTCTAACTTCATTATATGAGCCTTATGTCGAGCAATAGATGTCTCCAAATGCACCTGGCATCCATAAACCCGAGAAAAATAAATAAATAAATAAATAAATAATGACCACAAACAGGTCAGAAGTATGCAATCCATCGACCTTTTAAGATCTGATTTTCTATTAAGTTTTGTCAGTCTAATCAGTACCAGTCTAGGCGGTCTTGTTTTTCCTTTCTTAACCGATAGTCCCTCGAGCTCAGCTTCAAAGTTGTCAATCTGAGATTCCAACTCCCCAACCTACTTTAAGGAAATTAATTCATAAAAGAAAAGAAAGCCAAATTATTAATTCATGTTACTCAAGTAGATTATAAAGGAAATGTTATGACACAGGAATAATCACAACTGCCCAAAAAAAAAAAAAAAAAATCTTTCATGCTAACCACGTTGTTCAACCAATCCCTTGTCTCAGATTTAGCCTTCTCTTTCGGATCCTGTAAGAAAAATTATTAACAAATAAATGAGTAGAGGGATAATGAAGTATACACACACACACACACACACATAAAGAAGAAGTTCATAGATAGTGAGTGGTAAGGGACTACTACTGACAGTTTTAGGTTGTTGGCCCAAGCCTTCTTTAGAGAATGCCTTTGTTTTAGTCTCCTTTTCACATACTTTAAACCTTTCCATCTCGCGCTCGATGAGCTTCCGAGCATCGACCAGGGCCTGCTCATAAGAGGCACTAACCTACGTCAACAAACAAACAAACAACAAAACACAAACAAAACATACATTAATCAAACACCTTAATTAAAGAAGAATGTCACTAATACCTTAATATTATGCAATGCAATTAACTTGCCCCCAATCCATTCCATCCATTACAATTGTATGTATAAGTATAACCTCCAATCTATATCTAATTATCTATATCATATCCATATTCTATGTTTGTCAAATTGAAAGAAAACATGAAAGTAGAGTAGAGAGAGAGAACCGAACCTTCTTGTCCTTGATCTCGCTGGACTGAATCCAAGTCTTGATCTGATCGCGATATCGTTGAAGCTTCTTGATCTCCTTCTTCAAGTCGGCCTCGAATTTCTCCTTCTGATTCGCATTGTCCGTATCGTAAACCTAAAAAACCAACAAGAATACCAACATTAATAATTATAATGAAAAGAAAATTTGATTTTCCCAGAAACCAAACAGAAGAAAGAGAAAGCAACCTTTTTCCAGATGCTGTCGAAGACCTCGACGCCTTCTTGAACCTTCTTCAGAACCCTGTCTATCTCCCCCTGTAACTTTCTACTCGCCCCCATTTTTCTTCACAACACGAACAAACAACCAACCCAACAAACGTCTCTCTTTTTCTCCCTCTCTCTTGAATTAGGGCTATTTATATACATACATATATATATATATATATATAATAAATATTTTCCTTCGGTTTTTCTTTTTTTTAGTTGCCCTTGGGTTTTTCTTCAAGATAAGTATATATGAGTTGTTCTTTTGGAGTGTAATTTGAGTATAGTTTTTGAATTGAATTTAAGTTATAACTTAAGTTAAAGTTGTAACTTGAATAAAGTTGAGTAAAGTTGAATAAAGTTGAAACTTAAAAGAACGTGAACTTGAATAAAGTTGAAACTCGAGTTATCTTTTTTTGAGTTTTTTAGACAAAAGAACATGCCCATAATGATTTACATTGTTATAATTTATGTATTAATTATAAATTTGAGTTTAAAAAATACTCATAAATATAATGTTATTTATTATGTCAAATCTTTTATATAATTATATAATTATTATAATTATTATATTTTTTAATTATTTTAAAAATAAAAGTTTACCTTAACAATTTTTAAATCTTAATAATTATAAGAATAAGTAGATTTAGCATTTTAATAGCATTATATACTAGACTAAAAATGAAAATAACATACCATATTATATTTTTTTATGCTAAATTACAATTGACATTAACATTTACATTTGAGATGATCTTATGCCTTGAATTTTAGGGTCATTTTGATTTCCAAATTTTAAAAATTTTAAATTATTCAAACGTAACCTCTTTTATTATAATTTTTATTAAAATAAATAGAAAAAGAGAGTAATGCAGTTACGTGATCTTTATGTTTGAATTTTTGTTTAAAACAAACAGATAAAAGCTTTATTTTTTCACTTTTTTCCTTGTTGAGATTTTATATCCTTTTAATAATCACATGGTAATTAAAACTTAACACGCGGATTACTCCCTATGTGCATTGCACGTGGAGTTCAACTAGTAATAATAATAAGGATTAATTACAAAAATTCCCTATAAACTATGACCTTTGTAACACTTTACCTTCTGATCTTTAAAAAGTAACATCCGTTCCTTATGAAGAATAAAACGTTAACAAAAACGCTCCTTCTAGTATTTTTAATGGAAATGACACTTGTCACTCATATAATGGATGTTGTTAAATACTCTAGGGTAGCATGAACATAAAAGACTGAGGCAGCGAGTTGTGGAGAACCAAAGGAAAAAAAAATTACAATTAGCTCAAGAGAGAAAGTACACTGGAGGGGTGGCAATACAAAACACATGACACAACACAAATTCAGTACGAATATGAAGACATGATTAACATGAAATTAACTCGATTTATTAATTTTTCATTTAAAATAATATACAAATGTAGACAAAATTATTTGGATTAACTACAAAAATTACCCCTAAACTATACCCCTCGTAATACTTTACAAATGATCTTTAAAACATAACATTTGGTCTCCCTAAATAATGAAATTTTAATGAAAAACCACCGTCATTAGGCTTTTTAAACATAAGTTGACATTTAATTTTACTATGGGGTATTTTAGGAGCTCCATGGTTTAAAATTTAGTTTAAATTAAATTTAAACTTTTAATTATGATACATCCATTATTGATAGAATGTAATTTAAATATTTTATGTATCTTTTTTTGGTGAACTAAAAAATTTATAAGTTTTTTTTTTCAATATATAAATTAGTTGAAATTCAAATTAAATTTTAAACCATATAATTACTAAAATAACCTTAACAGAGTAAATTAGATGTCAATTTCGATTAAAAACCTAACAGATGGGGCTTTTTTGTTAACATTTCATTATTCAAGAGAAACATTGGGGGTTCGCGATTTAGGGTTTGGGGTTCACGATTTGGGGTTTGGGGTTTTACAGTTTAGGGTATGGGGTACGGGGTTTAGGGTTCGGGGCTCGGGGTCTGGGTTTAGGGTTTGGGGTTTGGAATTCAGGCATCGGTGTTCGGGGCCTGGGTTTAGACTTTAAGGGTTTAAGGGTTAAGGGTTTGGGGTTTCATTGTTTAGGGTTTTAAGTTTGAGGTTCGAAGTTTGCAGTTCGGGGTTAGGGGCTAGGGGTCTGGATTTAGGGTTTTAGGTTTAGGGTTTTAGGGTTTAGGGTTTAGGGTTTGGGGTTTGGGGTTTGGGGTTTGGGGTTTGGGGTTTGGGGTTTGGGGTTTGGGGTTTGGGGTTTGGGGTTTGGGGTTT
>NW_010359376.1:24772-35498 GCF_000414095.1 Morus notabilis | reverse complement strand
TGGGGTTTAGGGTTTAGGGTTTAGGGTTTAGGGTTTAGGGTTTTGGGTTCCGGGTTAAGGGTTCCGGGTTAAGGGTTCCGGGTTCAGGGTTCAGGGTTTAGGGTTTAGGGTTTAGGGTTTAGGGTTTAGGGTTTAGGGTTTAGGGTTTAGGGTTAAGGGTTTAGGGTTTGGGGTTTGGGGTTTGGGGTTTGGGGTTTGGGGTTTGGCGTTTAGGGTTTGGGGTTTAGGGGTTAGGGTTTACGGTTTAGGGTTTAGGGTTTAGGGTTTAGGGTTTAGGGTTTAGGGTTTGGGGTTTAGGGTTTAGGGTTTAGTGTTTGGGGTTTAGGGTTTAGGGTTTGGGGTTTAGGGTTTAGGGTTCCGGGTTCCGGGTTCAGGGTTCAGGGTTTAGGGTTTAGGGTTTAGGGTTTAGGGTTTTAGGGTTTTAGGGTTTTAGGGTTTAGGGTTTAGGGTTTAGGGTTTAGGAATTAGGGTTTAGGGTTTAGGGTTCCGGGTTCCGGGTTCAGGGTTCAGGGTTTAGGGTTTAGGGTTTAGGGTTTAGGGTTTTAGGGTTTTAGGGTTTTAGGGTTTAGGGTTTAGGGTTTAGGGTTTGGGGTTTAGGGTTTTGGGTTTAGGGTTTAGGTTTTAGGGTTTAGGGTTTAGGGTTTAGGGTTTGGGCTTTAGGGTTTAGGGTTTAGGGTTTAGGGTTTAGGGTTTTGGGTTTAGGGTTTGGGGTTAAGGGTTTGGGGTTTTGGGTTAGGGTTTTGGGTTTAGGGTTCCGGGTTTAGGGTTTAGGGTTTAGGGTTTAGGGTTTTAGGGTTTAGGGTTTTAGGGGTTTAGGGTTATGGGTTTAGGGTTTAGGGTTTAAGGGGTTTAGGGTTTAGGGTTTAGGGTTTGGGGTTTAGGGTTTAGGTTTTAGGGTTTAGGGTTTGGGGTTTGGGGTTTGGGGTTTTGGGTTTAGGGTTTAGGGTTCTGGGCTTAGGGTTTAGGGTTTGGGGTTTGGGGTTTCGGGTTTAGGGTTTCGGGTTTAGGGTCTAGGTTCTAGGGTTTAGGGTCTGGGGTCTAGGGTTTAGGGTTTAGGGTCTAGGGTCTAGGGTTTAGGGTCTAGGGCCTAGGGTTTACGGTTTAGGGTTTCAGGTTCAGTGTTTAGGGATTGGGGTTTGGGGTTTGGGTTTAGGGTTTAGGGTTTAAGGTTCTGGGGTCAGGGTTCAGGGCTCAGGGCTCAGGGCTCAGGGTTCAGGGCTCGGGGCTCAGGGTTCTGGGTTCAGGGTTCAGGGTTCAGGGTCCAGGGTTCAGGGCTCAGCGCTCGGGGCTCGGGGTTCGGGGTTTGGTGTTCGGGGTTCAGGGTTCAGGGTTCAGGTTCAGGGTTGAGGGTTCGGGGTTTAGGGTTTAGGGTTTTGGGCTCAGGGCTCAGGGCGCTGGGTTTAGGGATAGGGGCTCAGGGTTAAGGGTTCAGGGTTCAGGGTTCATGGTTCAGTGTAAGGGTTCAGGGTTCAGGGTTCGTGGTTCAGGGGTCATGGTTTAGGGTTCAAGGTTCGGGGTTCAGGGTTGAGGGTTTGCAGATTAGGATTTGGGGTTTGCGGTTTAGGGTTCGGGGTTCAGGGTTCGGCGTTCGGGGATCAGGGTTCGGGGTTTGAGGTTCGGGGATCACGATTCACGGTTCAGGGTTCAGGGTTCAGGGTTCAGGGTTCATGATTCAGGGTTCAAGGTATAGGGTTTAGGGTTCTGGGTTCAGGGTTGGGGGTTTAGGGGGTTTTGGCTTTAGGGTTCAGGGTTCAGGGTTAGGGTTTAGGGTTTGGGCTTTGGGGTTTGGGGTTTGGGGTTTAGGTTTAAGGGTTTACGGTTCAGGGTTCTGGGTTCATGGTTCAGGGCTCAGGGCTCAGGGCTCAGGGTTCAGGTTTCAGGGCTCAGGATTCAGGGTTCACGGTTAAGGGCTCGGGGCTCGGGGTTCGGTGTTTAGGGTTCGGGGTTCGGGGTTTTGTGTTCGGGGGTTGGGGTTCAGGGTTCAGGGTTCACGGTTCACGGTTCAGGGTTTAAGGTTCAAGGTTCAGGCATCAGTGTTTAGTGTTCAGGGTTCAGGGTTCACTGTTCACGGTTCAGGGCTCAGGGTTCGGGGCTCAGGGCTCAGGGCTCAAGGTTCTCGGCTGAGGTGTCAGGGTTCAGGGTTCAGGGTTCAGAGTTGAGGGTTTAGGGTTTAGGGTTTGGGGTTTGGGGTTTGGGGTTCGGGGTTCAGGCTTCGGGGTTCACGATTCAAAGTTCAGGGTTCAAAGTTCAGGGTTCAGGGTTCAGGGTTCAGGGTTTAGGGTTCAGGGCTCAGGGTTCAGGGTGTAGGGTTCAGGGTTCAGGGTTAGGGGTTCGGGGATCGGGGTTCGGGGTTTGGGGTTTGGAGTTTGGGGTTTGGGGTTTAGGGTTTAGTGTTTTGGGTTTAGGGTTGGGGGTTTGGGGTTTAGGGTTTAGTGTTTTGGGTTTAGGGTTGGGGGTTTGGGGTTTAGGGTTTGGTGTTTAGGGTTTGGGGTCAAGGGTTTGGGGTCAAGGATTTGGGGTATAGGGTTTAGGGTATAGGGTTTAGGGTTTGGGGTTTAAGGTTTATGGTTTAGGGTTTGGGGTTAGGGGTTTGGGGTTTGAGGTTTTGGGTTTATGGTTTATGGTTTAGGGTTTGGGGTTTAGGGTTTAGCGTTTAGGGTTTGGGATTTAGGGTTTATGGTTTAGGGTCTAGGGTCTAGGATCTAGGGTTTAGGTTTTAAGGTTTAGGGTTTCAGGTTCAGGGTTTAGGGTTTAGGGTTGAGGGTTTAGGGTTTAGGGTTTAGGGTTTCAGGTTCAGGGTTTAGGGATTGGGGTTTGGGGTTTGGGGTATGGGGTTTGGGGCTAAGGGTTTAGGGTTTGGGGTTTAAGGTTCAGGGTTCAAGATTCACGGTTCACGGTTCAGGGTTCATGTTCAGGGTTCAGGTCTCAAGGCTCAGGGCTCAGGGCTCAGGGTTCAGGTTTCAGGGCTCAGGATTCAGGGTTCAGGGTTCAGGGCTAGGGCTCGGGGCTCTAGGCTCTGCGTTCGGGGCTCAAGGTTCGATGTTCGGGGTTCGGGGTTTTGGGTTCGGGGTTCTGGGTTCGGGGTTTGGGGTTCGGGGTTCAGGGTTCAGGGTTGACGGATCATGGTTTAAGGTTCAAGGTTCAGGCTTCAGTGTTCAGGGTTCACGGTTCAGGGCTCAGGGCTCGGGTTCGGGGCTCTGGGTTCGGGGTTCAATGTTTAGGGTTTGGGGATTTGGGTTCGGGGTTCTGGGTTTGGGGTTCGGGGTTTGGGGTTCGGGGTTTAGGATTCGGGGTTCGGGGTCACGGTTCAGGGTTCAGGGTTTAGGGTTTAGGGTTCAGGGTTCAGGGCTCAGGGCTCAGGGTTCAGGGCTTAGGGCTTAGGGCTCAGGGTTCAGGGCTAAGGTCTCAGGGTTTAGGGTTCAGGGTTCAGAGTTGAGGGTTTAGGGTTTAGGGTTTGGGGTTTAGGGTTTGGGGTTTGGGGTTCAGGGTTCGGCATTCAGGGTTTGGGGATCACGGTTCGGGGTTCACGGTTCACAGTTGAGGGTTCATGGTTCAGGGTTCAGGGTTCAGGGTTCAGGATTCAGGGCTCAGGGTTCAGGGTGTAGGGTTCAGGGTTCAGGGTTCAGGGTTAGGGGTTCAGGGATCGGGGTTCGGGGTTTGGGGTTTTGGGTTTTGTGGTTTGGGGTTTGAGGTTTGGGGTTTGAGGTTTGGGGTTTAGGGTTTGGTGTTTAGGGTTTAGGGTTTAGGGTCTAGGTTTTAAGGTCAAGGATTTAGGGTATAGTGTTTTGGGTATAGGGTTTTGGGTTTGGTGTTTTGGGTTTGGGGTTAAGGGTTTGGCGTTTGGGGTTTTGGGTTTAGGGTTTGGGGTTAGGGGTTTAGGGTTAAGGGTTTAGGGTTTGGGGTTTGGAGTTTAGGGTTTAGGGTTTAGCGTTTAGGGACTAGGGTTTAGGGTTTGGGGTTTGGGGTTTGGGGTTTGGGGTTTAGGGTTTGGGGTTTGGGGTTTGGGGCTTAGGGTTCAGGGTTCTGGGCTCAGGGCGCAGGGTTTAGGGCTTGGGGCTCAGGATTCAGGGTTAAGGGTTAAGGGTTCGTGGTTCAGTGTTAAGGGTTCAGGGTTCAGGGCTCGGGGTTCAGAGGACATGGTTCAGGGTTCAGGGTTCAGGGTTCAGGGTTTAGGGTTCAGGGTTGAGGGTTTACGCTTTAGGATTTGGGGTTTGGGGTTTAGGGTTCGGGGTTCAGGGTTTGGCGTTCGGGGTTCAGGGTTTGGGGTTCGAGGTTCAGGGTTCAGGGTTCAGGGTTCACGGTTCAGGGTTCTGGGATCAGGGTTCAGGTTTCACGGTTCAGGATTCAGGGTTCAGGGTTTAGGGTTCTTGCTTCTGGGTTCAGGGTTCAGGATTCAGGGTTTAGGGTTCTGGGTTCTGGGTTCAGGGTTGTGGGTTTAGGGGGTTTTGGGTTTAGGGTTCAGGGTTCAGGGTTCGGAGTTCGGGGTTCAGGGTTTGGGGTTCGGGGTTCAGGGTTTAGGGTTTAGGGTTTGGGGTTTAGGGTTTGGTGTTTAAGGTTTGGGGTTTAGGGTTTCGGGTTTTGAGGTTTTGGTTTAGGGTTTAGGGTTTACGGTTCAGGGTTCAGGGTTCAGGGTTCAGGGCTCAGGGCTCAGGGCTCAGGGTTCAGGTTTCAGGGCTCAGGATTCAGGGTTTAGGGTTCAGGGCTAGGGCTTGGGGCTCGGTGCTCGGGGCTTGAGGTTCGGTGTTCGGGGTTCGGGGTTCTGGGTTCGGGGTTTGGGGTTCGGGGTTCAGGGTTCAGGGTTCACAAATCAGGGTTTAAGGTTCAAGGTTCAGGCTTCAGTGTTCAGGGTTCAAGGTTCAGGGTTCACAGGGCTCGGGCCTCGGGGCTCAGGGTTCAGGGTTCGGGGTTCAGGGATTAGGGTTCGGGGTTCGGGGATTAGGGTTCGGGGTTCGGGGTCACGGTTTAGGGTTCAGGGTTCAGGGTTCAGGGCTCACGGCTAAGGGCTCAGGGTTCAGGGCTCAGGGCTCAGGGCTCAGGGTTCAGGGCTAAGGTCTCAGGGTTCACAGTTTAGGGTTCAGAGTTGAGGGTTTAGGGTTTAGGGTTTGGGGTTTAGGGTTTGGGGTTTGGGGTTCAGGGTTCGGCATTCAGGGTTCGAGGTTCACGGTTCGGGGTTCACGGTTCACAGTTCAGGGTTCATGGTTCAGGGTTCAGCGTTTAGGGCTCAGGGCTAAGATCTCAGGGTTCAGGGCTCAGGGCTCAGGGCTCAGGGTTCAGGGCTAAGGTCTCAGGGTTCAGAGTTTAGGGTTAAGAGTTGAGGGTTTCGGGTGTAGGGTTCAGGGTTCAGGGTTCAGGGTTAGGGGATCAGGGTTCGAGGTTTGGGGTTTAGGGTTTGGGGTTTGGGGTTTAGAGTTTAGGGTTTTAGGTTTAGGGTTCGGGGTTTAGGGTTTGGGGTTTGGGGTTTGAGGTTTGAGGTTTAGGGTTCGGTGTTTAGGGTTTAGGGTTTAGGGTCAAGGATTTAGGGTCTAGGGTTTAGGGTATAGGGTTTAGGGTTTGGGGTTTTGGGTTTGGGGTTTAGGGTTTGGGCTTAAGGGTTTGGGGTTTGGGGTTTTTGGTTTAGGGATTAGGGTTTGAGGTTTAGGGTTTAGGGTTTGGGGTTTGGGGTTTGGGGTTTGGGGTTTGGGGTTTTGGGTTTTGGGTTTCATGCTTAGGGTTTAGGGTTTGGGGTTTGGGGTTTGGGTATGGGGTTTGGGGCTAAGGGTTTAGGGTTTAGGGTTTAAGGTTCAGGGTTCACAGTTCACGGTTCAGGGTTTAGGTTCAGGGTTCAGGGTTCAGGGTTTGGGGTTTGGGGTTTAGGGTTTAGGGTTCAGGGTTTTGGGCTCGGGGCTCAGGGCGTAGGGTTTAGGGCTAGGGGCTCGTGGTTAAGGGTTCAGGGTTCACGGTTCAGTGTTAAAGGTTCAGGGTTCAGGGTTTAGGGGACATGGTTCAGGGTTCAGGGTTCAGGGTTTAGGGTTTAGGGTTTAGGGTCGAGGGTTGCGGTTTAGGATTTGGGGTTTGGGGTTTAGGGTTCAGGGTTCAGGGTTTGGTGTTCGTGGTTCAGGGTTTACGGTTTAGGGTTTAGGGTCTAGGGTCTAGGGTTTAGGGTCTGGGGTTTAGGGTTTAGGGTTTAGGATTTAGGGTTTCATGTTCAAGGTTTACGGTTTGGGGTTTGGGGTTTGGGGTATGGGACTTGAGGCTAAGGGTTTAGGGTTTAGGGTTTAAGGTTCAGGGTTCATGGTTCACAGTTCAGGGTTCAGGTTCAGGGTTTAGGGTTCAGGGCTCATTGTTTAGGGTTCAGGGTTTAGGGATCAGGGTTCTGGGCTCGGGGCTCAGGGTGCAGGGTTTAGTGCTAGGGGCTCAGGGTTAAGGGTTCAGGGTTCAGGGTTCATGGTTCATTGTTAAGTGTTAAGGGTTCAGGGTTCAGGGTCAGGGTTCAGGGTTTAGGGTTCAGGGTTGAGGTTTTCAGGTTTTGGGGTCTGGGTTCAAGGTTGGGGGTTTAGGGGTTTTGGGTTTAGGGTTCAGGGTTCAGGGTTCGGGGTTTAGGGTTCGGGGTTCGGGGTTCGGGGTTTGGGGTTCGGGGTACGGGGTTCATGGTTTAGGGTTTAGGGTTTGGGGTTTAGGTTTTGGGGTTTGGGGTTTGGGGTTTAGGGTTTGGGGTTTGGGGTTTGGGATTTGGGGTTTAGGGTTTAGGGTTTGGTCTTTGGGGTTTGGGGTTTGGGGTTTGGTGTTTAGGGTTTAGGGTTTAGGGCTTAGGGTTTGGGGTTTGGGTTTTGGGGTTTGGGGTTTTGGGTTTGGGGTTTAGGGTTTAGGGTTTAGGGTTAAGGGTTTACGGTTCACGGTTCAGGGTTCAGGTTTCAGGGCTCAGGATTCAGGGTTCAGTGTTCAAGGCTAGGGCTCAGGGCTCTGGGCTCGGCGCTCGGGGCTCGAGGTTCGGTGTTCGGGGTTCGGGGTTCTGGGTTCGGGGTTCTTGGTTCAGGTTCAGGGTTCACGAATCAGGGTTTAAGGTTCAAGGTTTAGGCTTCAGTGTTCAGGGTTCAAGGTTCAGGGTTCACGGTTCAGGGCTCAGGGCTCAGGCCTCGGGGCTCGGGGTTCGGCGTTCGGGATTCAGGGTTCAGTGTTTAGGGTTTGGGGATTTGGGTTCGGGGTTCTGGGTTTGGGGTTCGGGGTTTGGGGTTCGCGGTTTTGGGTTCAGTGTTCGGGGTCACGGTTCAGGGTTCAGGGTTCAGGGTTCAGGGTTCAGGGTTCAGGGCTCGGGGCTCAGGGCTCAGGGTTCAGGGCTCAGGGCTCAGGGTTCAGCGCTGAGGTCTCAGGGTTAAGGGTTCGGGGTTCAGAGTTGAGGGTTTAGGGTCTGGCGTTTAGGGTTTGGGGTTCGGGGTTCAGGGTTCGGCATTCGGGGTTTGGGGTTCACGGTTCACAGTTCAAGGTTCATGGTTCAGGGTTCAGGTTTCAGGGCTCAGGGTTCAGGGTGTAGGGTTCAGGGTTCAGGGTTCAGTGTTAGGGGTTCGGGGATCGGGGTTCGGGGTTTGGGGTTTACGGTTTGGGGTTTGGGGTTTAGAGTTTAGGGTTTTGGGTTTAGGGTTCGGGGTTTTGGGTTTGGGGTTTGAGGTTTGGGGTTTAGGGTTTGGTGTTTTGGGTTTAGGGTATAGGGTTTAGGGTTTGGGGTTTTGGGTTTGGGGTTTAGGGTTTGGGGTTAACGGTTTGGGGTTTGGGGTTTTGGGTTTAGGGTTTAGGGTTTGGGGTTTAGGGTTTAGGGTTTAGGGTTTAGGGTCTAGGGTTTAGGGTTTAGGGTTTAGGATTTAGCGTTTCATGTTCCGGGTTTAGGGTTTGGGGTTTGGGGTTTGGGGTATGGGGCTTGGGGCTAAGGGTTTAGGGTTTAGGGTTTAGGGTTTAAGGTTCAGGGTTCACGGTTCACAGTTCACAGTTCAGGGTTCAGGTTCAGGGTTCAGGGTTCATGGTTCAGGGTTCAGGGTTTAGGGTTCAGGGTTTAGGGTTCATGGTTCTCGTCTCGGGGCTCAGGGTGCAGAGTTTAGGGCTATGGGCTCAGGGTTAAGGGTTCAGGGTTCAGGTCTCAGGGCTCAGGGCTAAGGTCTCAGGGTTAAGGGTTCAGGGTTCAAAGTTGAGGGTTTAGGGTTTAGGGTTTGGGGTTTAGGGTTTGGGGTTCGGGGTTCGGGGTTCAGGGTTCGGCATTCGGGGTTCACGGTTCACAGTTCAGGGTTCATGGTTCAGGGTTCAGGGTTCAGGGTTCAGGGCTCAGGGTTCAGCGTGTAGGGTTCAGGGTTCAGGGTTCAGTGTGAGGGGTTCGG
This sequence comes from Morus notabilis, assembly GCF_000414095.1. NCBI lineage: Eukaryota > Viridiplantae > Streptophyta > Magnoliopsida > Rosales > Moraceae > Morus > Morus notabilis. The sequence goes on along the minus strand of NW_010359376.1, from coordinate 27,159 downwards.
GGATCGGGGTTTGGGGTTGAGAGTTTAGGGTTTTGGGTTTAGGGTTCGCGGTTTGGGGTTTGGGGTTTGGCGTTTGAGGTTTGGGGTTTAGGGTTTGGTGTTTAGGGTTTAGGGTCTAGGGTTTAGTGTCTAGGTTTTAGGGTATAGGGTTTAGGGTATAGGGTTTAGGGTTTGGGGTTTTGGGTTTGGGGTTTAGGTTTACGGTTTGGGGTTTAGGTTTACGGTTTGGGGTTTAGGTTTACGGTTTGGGGTTTAGGTTTACGGTTTGGGGTTTAGGTTTACGGTTTGGGGTTTAGGTTTACGGTTTGGGGTTTAGGTTTACGGTTTGGGGTTTAGGTTTACGGTTTGGGGTTTAGGTTTACGGTTTGGGGTTTAGGTTTACGGTTTGGGGTTTAGGTTTACGGTTTGGGGTTTAGGTTTACGGTTTGGGGTTTAGGTTTACGGTTTGGGGTTTAGGTTTACGGTTTGGGGTTTAGGTTTACGGTTTGGGGTTTAGGTTTACGGTTTGGGGTTTAGGTTTACGGTTTGGGGTTTAGGTTTACGGTTTGGGGTTTAGGTTTACGGTTTGGGGTTTAGGTTTACGGTTTGGGGTTTAGGTTTACGGTTTGGGGTTTAGGTTTACGGTTTGGGGTTTAGGTTTACGGTTTGGGGTTTAGGTTTACGGTTTGGGGTTTAGGTTTACGGTTTGGGGTTTAGGTTTACGGTTTGGGGTTTAGGTTTACGGTTTGGGGTTTAGGTTTACGGTTTGGGGTTTAGGTTTACGGTTTGGGGTTTAGGTTTACGGTTTGGGGTTTAGGTTTACGGTTTGGGGTTTAGGTTTACGGTTTGGGGTTTAGGTTTACGGTTTGGGGTTTAGGTTTACGGTTTGGGGTTTAGGTTTACGGTTTGGGGTTTAGGTTTACGGTTTGGGGTTTAGGTTTACGGTTTGGGGTTTAGGTTTACGGTTTGGGGTTTAGGTTTACGGTTTGGGGTTTAGGTTTACGGTTTGGGGTTTAGGTTTACGGTTTGGGGTTTAGGTTTACGGTTTGGGGTTTAGGTTTACGGTTTGGGGTTTAGGTTTACGGTTTGGGGTTTAGGTTTACGGTTTGGGGTTTAGGTTTACGGTTTGGGGTTTAGGTTTACGGTTTGGGGTTTAGGTTTACGGTTTGGGGTTTAGGTTTACGGTTTGGGGTTTAGGTTTACGGTTTGGGGTTTAGGTTTACGGTTTGGGGTTTAGGTTTACGGTTTGGGGTTTAGGTTTACGGTTTGGGGTTTAGGTTTACGGTTTGGGGTTTAGGTTTACGGTTTGGGGTTTAGGTTTACGGTTTGGGGTTTAGGTTTACGGTTTGGGGTTTAGGTTTACGGTTTGGGGTTTAGGTTTACGGTTTGGGGTTTAGGTTTACGGTTTGGGGTTTAGGTTTACGGTTTGGGGTTTAGGTTTACGGTTTGGGGTTTAGGTTTACGGTTTGGGGTTTAGGTTTACGGTTTGGGGTTTAGGTTTACGGTTTGGGGTTTAGGTTTACGGTTTGGGGTTTAGGTTTACGGTTTGGGGTTTAGGTTTACGGTTTGGGGTTTAGGTTTACGGTTTGGGGTTTAGGTTTACGGTTTGGGGTTTAGGTTTACGGTTTGGGGTTTAGGTTTACGGTTTGGGGTTTAGGTTTACGGTTTGGGGTTTAGGTTTACGGTTTGGGGTTTAGGTTTACGGTTTGGGGTTTAGGTTTACGGTTTGGGGTTTAGGTTTACGGTTTGGGGTTTAGGGTATGGGGTTTGGGGTTTGGGGTTTGGGGTATGGGGTTTGGGGTTTAGGGTTTAGTGTTCTGGGCTCAGGGCGCAGGGTTTAGGGCTAGGGGCTCCGGGTTCAGGGTTCATGGTTCAGGGTTCATGGTTCAGTGTTAAGGGTTCAGGGTTCAGGGCTCAGGGTTCAGGGGACATGGTTCAGGGGTTCAGGGTTTAGGGTTCAGGGTTGAGGGTTTACGGTTTAGGATTTGGGGTTTGGGGTTTAGGGATCGGGGTTCAGGTTTGGCGCTCGGGGTTCAGGGTTCGGAGTTCGAGGTTCGGGGTTCACGGTTCATGGTTCAGGGTTCAGGTCAGGGTTCAGGGTTCAGGGTTTAGGGTTCAAGGTTCAGGGTTTAGGGGTTGGGGTTTGGGGTTTGGGGTTTGGTGTTTTGGGTTTGGGGTTTAGGCTTTAGGGTTTGGGGTTTGGGTTTTAGGGTTTGGGGTTTTGGGTTTGGGGTTTAGGGTTTAGGGTTTAGGGTTAAGGCTTTACGGTTCAGGGTTCACGGTTCAGGGTTCAGGGTTCAGGGCTCAGGGCTCAGGGCTCAGGGCTTAGGGCTCAGGGTTCAGGTTTCAGGGCTCAGGATTCAGGGTTCAGGGTTCAGGGCTAGGGCTCGGGGCTCTGGGCTCGGCGT
>NW_010359376.1:20656-23821 GCF_000414095.1 Morus notabilis | reverse complement strand
AGGGTTAAGGGTTAAGGGTTAAGGGTTCATGGTTCAATGTTAAGGGTTCAGGGTTCAGGGGTTCATGGTTCAATGTTAAGGGTTCAGGGTTCAGGGTTCAGGGTGCAGGGGACATGGTTCAGGGTTCAGGGTTCAGGGTTCAGGGTTTAGGGTTCAGGGTTCAGGGTTTCAGATTCTGGGGTCTGGGTTCAAGGTTGGGGGTTTATGGGGTTTTGGGTTCAGGATTCAGGGTTCGTATAGGGTTTGTGGTTTTGGGTTTAGGGTTTAGGGTTTGGGGTTTGTGGTTTTGGGTCTGGGGTTTAGGGTTTGGGGTTTGGGGTTTGGGGTTTGGGGTTTAGGGTTTGGGGTTTAGGGTTTGGGGTTTAGGGTTTGGGGTTCAGGGTTCGGCGTTCGTGTTTCAGGTTTCGGGGTTTGAGGTTCGGGGTTCACGGTTCACGGGTCAGGGTTCAGGGTTCAGGGTTCAGGGTTCGCGGTTCAGAGTTCAGGATTCAGGGTTTAGGGTTTCGGGTTATGGGGTCTGGGTTCAAGGTTGGGGGTTTAGGGGGTTTTGGGTTTTGGGTTCAGGGTTCTGGGTTCGGGGTTTGGGGTTCGGGGTTCAGGGTTTAGGGTTTAGGGTTTAGGGTTTAGGGTTTGTGGTTTTGGGTTTGGGGTTTTGTGTTTTGGGTTTGGGGTTTGGGGTTTGTGGTTTAGGGTTTAGGGTTTAGGGTTGGGGTTTTTGGTTTGGGGTTTGGGGTTTGCGGTTTGGGGTTTGGGGTTTAGGGTTTAGGGTTTAAGGTTTGGGGTTTCGGTTTTAGGGTTTGGGGTTTGGGTTTTGGGGTTTGGGGTTGGGGGATTGGGGTTTGGGGTTTAGGGTTTACGGTTTAGGGTTAAGGGTTTAGGGTTCAGGGTTCAGGGTTCTTCAGGGTTTACGGTTCACGGCTCAGGGCTTAGGGCTTAGGACTCGGGGCTCGGGGTTCAGTGTTTAGGGTTTGGGGATTTAGGTTCGGGGTTCTGGGTTTGGGGTCAGGGTTTGGGGTTTGCGGTTCGGGGTTACAGTTCAGGGTTCATGGTTCAGGGTTCAGGGTTCAGGGCTCATGGTTCTGGGCTAAGGTCTCAGGGTTAAGGGTTAAGGGTTCAGGGTTCAGGGATTTGGGTTTATTAGGGCTAGGGGCTCCGGGTTCAGGGTTCAGAGATTTGTGTGTAGGGTTCAGGGTTCACGGTTCAGGGTTCAGGGATTTGGGTTTATTAGGGCTAGGGGCTCCGGGTTCAGGGTTCAGAGATTTGTGTGTAGGGTTCAGGGTTCACGGTTCAGGGTTCAGGGATTTGGGTTTATTAGGGCTAGGGGCTCCGGGTTCAGGGTTCAGAGATTTGTGTGTAGGGTTCAGGGTTCACGGTTCAGGGTTCAGGGATTTGGGTTTATTAGGGCTAGGGGCTCCGGGTTCAGGGTTCAGAGATTTGTGTGTAGGGTTCAGGGTTCACGGTTCAGGGTTCAGGGATTTGGGTTTATTAGGGCTAGGGGCTCCGGGTTCAGGGTTCAGAGATTTGTGTGTAGGGTTCAGGGTTCACGGTTCAGGGTTCAGGGATTTGGGTTTATTAGGGCTAGGGGCTCCGGGTTCAGGGTTCAGAGATTTGTGTGTAGGGTTCAGGGTTCACGGTTCAGGGTTCAGGGATTTGGGTTTATTAGGGCTAGGGGCTCCGGGTTCAGGGTTCAGAGATTTGTGTGTAGGGTTCAGGGTTCACGGTTCAGGGTTCAGGGATTTGGGTTTATTAGGGCTAGGGGCTCCGGGTTCAGGGTTCAGAGATTTGTGTGTAGGGTTCAGGGTTCACGGTTCAGGGTTCAGGGATTTGGGTTTATTAGGGCTAGGGGCTCCGGGTTCAGGGTTCAGAGATTTGTGTGTAGGGTTCAGGGTTCACGGTTCAGGGTTCAGGGATTTGGGTTTATTAGGGCTAGGGGCTCCGGGTTCAGGGTTCAGAGATTTGTGTGTAGGGTTCAGGGTTCACGGTTCAGGGTTCAGGGATTTGGGTTTATTAGGGCTAGGGGCTCCGGGTTCAGGGTTCAGAGATTTGTGTGTAGGGTTCAGGGTTCACGGTTCAGGGTTCAGGGATTTGGGTTTATTAGGGCTAGGGGCTCCGGGTTCAGGGTTCAGAGATTTGTGTGTAGGGTTCAGGGTTCACGGTTCAGGGTTCAGGGATTTGGGTTTATTAGGGCTAGGGGCTCCGGGTTCAGGGTTCAGAGATTTGTGTGTAGGGTTCAGGGTTCACGGTTCAGGGTTCAGGGATTTGGGTTTATTAGGGCTAGGGGCTCCGGGTTCAGGGTTCAGAGATTTGTGTGTAGGGTTCAGGGTTCACGGTTCAGGGTTCAGGGATTTGGGTTTATTAGGGCTAGGGGCTCAGGGTTAAGGGATAAGGGTTAAGGGTTAGGGTTTGGGGTTTGCGGTTCGGGGTTACAGTTCAGGGTTCAAGGCTCAGGGCTAAGGGCTCAGGGCTCTGGGCTCAGGTTTCAGGGCTCAGGGCTCAGGGTTCAGGGCTCGGGGCTCGGTGCTCGGGGTTCGTGGTTCAGTGTTCAGGGTTCAGGGATTTGGGTTTAGGGTTCAGGGTTCGGGGTTTTCTGGCTCGGGGTTCGGAGTTCAGGGTTCGGGGTTCTGGGTTCAGGGCTATGCGCTCGGGGTTCGGGGTTCAGTGTTCAGGGTTCAGGGATTTGGGTTTGGGGTTCGGGGTCAAGGTTCAGGGCTCAGGGTTCGGGGTTCAGGGTTCAGGGTTCAGGGTTCAGGGCTCAGGGCTCAGGGCTCAGGGTTCAGGGCTCAGGGCTTAGGGCTCAGGGTTCAGGGCTAAGGTCTCAGGGTTCAGGGTTCAGGGTTCAGAGTTGAGGGTTTAGGGTTTGGGATTTGGGGTTCGGGGTTCAGGGTTCGGCATTCGGGGTTCGGGTTTCGGGGGTTCACAGTTCACAATTCGGGGTTGATGGTTCAGGGTCAGGGTTCAGGGTTCATGGTCAGGGTTTAGGATTCAGGGCTCAGGGTTCATGGTGTAGGGTTAAGGGTTAAAGGTTCAGGGTTTGGGGATATGGGATCGGGGTTCGGGGTTGGGGTTTAGGGTTTGGGGTTTGGGGTTTGGGGTTTAGGGTTTAGGGTTTTGGGTTTAGGTTTCGGGGTTTGGGGTTTGGGGTTTGGGGTTTGGGGTTTGGGGTTT
>NW_010359376.1:14706-16142 GCF_000414095.1 Morus notabilis | reverse complement strand
GGGTTTGGGGTTTGGGGTTTGGGGTTTGGGGTTTGGGGTTTAGGGTTTGGGGTTTAGGGTTTGGGGTTTAGGGTTTGGGGTTCAGGGTTCGGCGTTCGTGTTTCAGGTTTCGGGGTTTGAGGTTCGGGGTTCACGGTTCACGGGTCAGGGTTCAGGGTTCAGGGTTCAGGGTTCGCGGTTCAGAGTTCAGGATTCAGGGTTTAGGGTTTCGGGTTATGGGGTCTGGGTTCAAGGTTGGGGGTTTAGGGGGTTTTGGGTTTTGGGTTCAGGGTTCTGGGTTCGGGGTTTGGGGTTCGGGGTTCAGGGTTTAGGGTTTAGGGTTTAGGGTTTGGTGTTTTGGGTTTGGGGTTTTGTGTTTTGGGTTTGGGGTTTGGGGTTTGTGGTTTAGGGTTTAGGGTTTAGGGTTGGGGTTTTTGGTTTGGGGTTTGGGGTTTGCGGTTTGGGGTTTGGGGTTTAGGGTTTAGGGTTTAAGGTTTGGGGTTTCGGTTTTAGGGTTTGGGGTTTGGGTTTTGGGGTTTGGGGTTGGGGGATTGGGGTTTGGGGTTTACGGTTTACGGTTTAGGGTTAAGGGTTTAGGGTTCAGGGTTCAGGGTTCAAGGCTCAGGGCTAAGAGCTCAGGGCTCTGGGCTCAGGTTTCAGGGCTCAGGGTTCAGGGTTCAGGGCTCGGGGCTCGGTGCTCGGGGTTCGTGGTTCAGTGTTCAGGGTTCAGGGAGGCTCAGGGCTCTGGGCTCAGGTTTCAGGGCTCAGGGTTCAGGGTTCAGGGCTCGGGGCTCGGTGCTCGGGGTTCGTGGTTCAGTGTTCAGGGTTCAGGGACTTGGGTTTAGGGTTCAGGGTTCGGGGTTTTCTGGCTCGGGGTTCGGAGTTCAGGGTTCGGGGTTCTGGGTTCAGGGCTATGCGCTCGGGGTTCGGGGTTCAGTGTTCAGGGTTCAGGGATTTGGGTTTGGGGTTCGGGGTCAAGGTTCAGGGCTCAGGGTTCGGGGTTCAGGGTTCAGGGTTCAGGGTTCAGGGTTCAGGGTTCAGGGCTCAGGGCTCAGGGCTCAGGGTTCAGGGCTCAGGGCTTAGGGCTCAGGGTTCAGGGCTAAGGTCTCAGGGTTCAGGGTTCAGGGTTCAGAGTTGAGGGTTTAGGGTTTGGGATTTGGGGTTCGGGGTTCAGGGTTCGGCATTCGGGGTTCGGGTTTCGGGGGTTCACAGTTCACAATTCGGGGTTGATGGTTCAGGGTCAGGGTTCAGGGTTCATGGTCAGGGTTTAGGATTCAGGGCTCAGGGTTCATGGTGTAGGGTTAAGGGTTAAAGGTTCAGGGTTTGGGGATATGGGATCGGGGTTCGGGGTTGGGGTTTAGGGTTTGGGGTTTGGGGTTTGGGGTTTAGGGTTTAGGGTTTTGGGTTTAGGTTTCGGGGTTTGGGGTTTGGGGTTTGGGGTTTGGGGTTTGGGGTTT
>NW_010359376.1:6989-10686 GCF_000414095.1 Morus notabilis | reverse complement strand
AGGGCGCAGGGTTTAGGGCTAGGGGCTCAGGGTTCAGGGTTCAGTGTTCATGGTTTTGTGTTAAGGGTTAAGGGTTAAGGGTTCAGGGTTCAGGGGACATGGTTCAGGGTTCAGGGTTCAAGGTTCAGGGTTTAGGGTTCAGGGTTGAGGGTTTGCGGTTTAGGATTTGGCATTTGGGGTTTAGGGTTCGGGGTTCAGGGTTCGGCGTTCGGGGTTCAGGGTTCAGGGTTTGAGGTTCGGGGTTCACGATTCCCGGTTCAGGTTTCGGGGTTCATGGTTCAGGGTTCAGGGTTCAGGGTTAAGGATTCAGGATTCAGGGTTCAGGGTTCTGGGGGTTTAGGGGGTTTTGGGTTTAGGGTTCAAGGTTCAGGGTTCGGAGTTCGGGGTTCCGGGTTCGGGGTTCAGGGTTCGGGTTTTGAGGTTCGGGGTTCAGGGTTTAGGGTTTGGGTTTTGGGGATTAGGGTTTGGGATTTTGGGTTTAGGGGTTAGGGATTAGGGTTTAGGGTTTAGGTTTTGTGGTTTGGGGTTGAGGGTTTAGGGTTTACGGTTTAGGGTTTAGGGTTTCTGGTTCAGGGTTTAGGGTTTTGGGTTTTGGGGTTTAGGGTTTAGGGTTTAAGGTTCAGGGTTCAGGGTTCAGGGGTCAGGGTTCAGGGTTCAGGGCTTGGGGCTCAGGGTTTAGGGTTCTGGGTTCAGGGTCCAGGGTTCAGGGATCGGGGCTCGAGGCTCGGGGTTCGTGGTTCAGGGTTTGGGGTTCGGGGTTCGGTGTTCAGGGTTCGGGGTTCGAGGTTCTGGGTTTGGGGTTCTGGGTTCAGGGTTCACGGTTCACGGTTCACGATTCTGGGTTCAGGTTCAGTGTGCAGGGTTCAGGGTGTAAGGTTCAGGGTTTTGGGCTCAGGGCTCAGGGCGCAGGGTTTAGGGCTAGGGGCTCGGGGTTCAGGGTTCAGTGTTCATGGTTTTGTGTTAAGGGTTAAGGGTTACGGGTTCAGGGTTCAGGGGACATGGTTCAGGGTTCAGGGTTCAAGGTTCAGGGTTTAGGGTTCAGGGTTCACGGTTCACAGTTCAGGGTTCAGGGTTCACGGTTCACAGTTCAGGGTTCAGGGTTCACGGTTCACAGTTCAGGGTTCAGGGTTCACGGTTCACAGTTCAGGGTTCAGGGTTCACGGTTCACAGTTCAGGGTTCAGGGTTCACGGTTCACAGTTCAGGGTTCAGGGTTCACGGTTCACAGTTCAGGGTTCAGGGTTCACGGTTCACAGTTCAGGGTTCAGGGTTCACGGTTCACAGTTCAGGGTTCAGGGTTCACGGTTCACAGTTCAGGGTTCAGGGTTCACGGTTCACAGTTCAGGGTTCAGGGTTCACGGTTCACAGTTCAGGGTTCAGGGTTCACGGTTCACAGTTCAGGGTTCAGGGTTCACGGTTCACAGTTCAGGGTTCAGGGTTCACGGTTCACAGTTCAGGGTTCAGGGTTCACGGTTCACAGTTCAGGGTTCAGGGTTCACGGTTCACAGTTCAGGGTTCAGGGTTCACGGTTCACAGTTCAGGGTTCAGGGTTCACGGTTCACAGTTCAGGGTTCAGGGTTCACGGTTCACAGTTCAGGGTTCAGGGTTCACGGTTCACAGTTCAGGGTTCAGGGTTCACGGTTCACAGTTCAGGGTTCAGGGTTCACGGTTCACAGTTCAGGGTTCAGGGTTCACGGTTCACAGTTCAGGGTTCAGGGTTCACGGTTCACAGTTCAGGGTTCAGGGTTCACGGTTCACAGTTCAGGGTTCAGGGTTCACGGTTCACAGTTCAGGGTTCAGGGTTCACGGTTCACAGTTCAGGGTTCAGGGTTCACGGTTCACAGTTCAGGGTTCAGGGTTCACGGTTCACAGTTCAGGGTTCAGGGTTCACGGTTCACAGTTCAGGGTTCAGGGTTCACGGTTCACAGTTCAGGGTTCAGGGTTCACGGTTCACAGTTCAGGGTTCAGGGTTCACGGTTCACAGTTCAGGGTTCAGGGTTCACGGTTCACAGTTCAGGGTTCAGGGTTCACGGTTCACAGTTCAGGGTTCAGGGTTCACGGTTCACAGTTCAGGGTTCAGGGTTCACGGTTCACAGTTCAGGGTTCAGGGTTCACGGTTCACAGTTCAGGGTTCAGGGTTCACGGTTCACAGTTCAGGGTTCAGGGTTCACGGTTCACAGTTCAGGGTTCAGGGTTCACGGTTCACAGTTCAGGGTTCAGGGTTCACGGTTCACAGTTCAGGGTTCAGGGTTCACGGTTCACAGTTCAGGGTTCAGGGTTCACGGTTCACAGTTCAGGGTTCAGGGTTCACGGTTCACAGTTCAGGGTTCAGGGTTCACGGTTCACAGTTCAGGGTTCAGGGTTCACGGTTCACAGTTCAGGGTTCAGGGTTCACGGTTCACAGTTCAGGGTTCAGGGTTCACGGTTCACAGTTCAGGGTTCAGGGTTCACGGTTCACAGTTCAGGGTTCAGGGTTCACGGTTCACAGTTCAGGGTTCAGGGTTCACGGTTCACAGTTCAGGGTTCAGGGTTCACGGTTCACAGTTCAGGGTTCAGGGTTCACGGTTCACAGTTCAGGGTTCAGGGTTCACGGTTCACAGTTCAGGGTTCAGGGTTCACGGTTCACAGTTCAGGGTTCAGGGTTCACGGTTCACAGTTCAGGGTTCAGGGTTCACGGTTCACAGTTCAGGGTTCAGGGTTCACGGTTCACAGTTCAGGGTTCAGGGTTCACGGTTCACAGTTCAGGGTTCAGGGTTCACGGTTCACAGTTCAGGGTTCAGGGTTCACGGTTCACAGTTCAGGGTTCAGGGTTCACGGTTCACAGTTCAGGGTTCAGGGTTCACGGTTCACAGTTCAGGGTTCAGGGTTCACGGTTCACAGTTCAGGGTTCAGGGTTCACGGTTCACAGTTCAGGGTTCAGGGTTCACGGTTCACAGTTCAGGGTTCAGGGTTCACGGTTCACAGTTCAGGGTTCAGGGTTCACGGTTCACAGTTCAGGGTTCAGGGTTCACGGTTCACAGTTCAGGGTTCAGGGTTCACGGTTCACAGTTCAGGGTTCAGGGTTCACGGTTCACAGTTCAGGGTTCAGGGTTCAACGTTCAGGGTTCAGGGTTTAGGGTTTAGGGTTCAGGGTTCACGGTTCACAATTCAGAGTTCAGGTTCAGGGTTCAGGGTTTAGGGTTTAGGGTTTAAGGTTCAGGGTACACGGTTCATGGTTCACAGTTCAGGGTTAAGGGTCAGGGTTCAGGGTTCAGGGTTCTGGGTTCGGGGCTCAGGGCGCAGGGTTTAGGGCTAGGGGCTCAGGGTTAAGGGTTAAGGGTTTAGTGTTCATGGTTCAATGTTAAGGGTTCAAGGTTCAGGGTTCAGGGTTCAGGGTGCAGGGTTCAGGGTGCAGGGGACATGGTTCAGGGTTCAGGGTTCAGGGTTTCAGATTCTGGGGTCTGGGTTCAAGGTTGGGGGTTTATGGGGTTTTGGGTTCAGGATTCAGGGTTCGTAGTTCGGGGTTCAGGGTTCCGGGTTTAGGGTTTAGGGCTTAGGGTTTAGGGTTTGGGGTTTTGGGTTTAGGGTTTGGGGTTTGGGGTTTAGGGTTAGGGGTTTAGGGTTTGGGGTTCAGGGTTCGGCGTTCGTGTTTCAGGTTTCGGGGTTTGAGGTTCGGGGTTCACGGTTCACGGTTCAGGGCTCAGGGCTCAGGGCTCAGGG
>NW_010359376.1:0-6110 GCF_000414095.1 Morus notabilis | reverse complement strand
GTTTAGGGTTTAGGTTCTAGGGTTTAGGGTCAAGGATTTAGGGTCTAGAGTTTAGGGTATAGTGTTTAGGGTGTGGGGTTTAGGGTTTGGGGTTAAGGGTTTGGGGTTTGGGGTTTTGGGTTTAGGGTTTAGGGTTTGGGGTTTGGGGTTTAGGGTCTAGGGTCTAGGGTTTAGGGTTTAGGGTTTAGGGTTCAGGGCTTGGGGCTCAAGGTTCAGGGTTCTGGGTTCAGGGTCTAGGGTTCAGGGCTCGGGGCTCGGGGTTCGTGGTTCAGGGTTTGGGGTTCGGGGTTCGGGGTTCACGGTTCACGGTTCACGATTCTCGGTTCAGGTTCAGTGTTCAGAGTTCAGGGTGTAAGGTTCAGGGTTCTGGGCTCAGGGCTCAAGGCGCAGGGTTTAGGGCTAGGGGCTCAGGGTTCAGGGTTCAGGGTTCATGGTTCTGTGTTAAGGGTTCAGGGTTCAGGGTTCAGGGTTCAGGGTTCAGGGTTCAGGGTTCAAGGTTCAGGGTTTAGGGTTCAGGGTTGAGGGTTTGCGGTTTAGGATTTGGCATTTGGAGTTTAGGGTTCGGGGTTCAGGGTTCGGCGTTCGGGGTTCAGGTTTGGGGTTTGACATTCGGGGTTGACGATTCACGGTTCAGGGTTCATGGTTCAAAGTTCAGGGTTCAGGGTTCAGGGTTCAAGATTCAGGGTTCTGGGTTTAGGGTTTTGGGGGTTTAGGGGGTTTTGGGTTTAGGGTTCAGGGTTCGGAGTTCGGGGTTCAGGGTTCGGGGTTCAGGGTCGGGGGTTCGAGGTTCAGGGTTTAGGGTTTGGGTTTTGGGGATTAGGGTTTGGGGTTTTGGGTTTAGGGTTTATGGTTTAGGGTTTAGGGTTTGGGGTTTGCGGTTTGGGGTTTTGGGTCTGGGGTTTAGGGTTTGGGGTTTGGAGTTTGGGGTTTAGGGTTTAGGGTTTGGGGTTTTAGGTTTGGGGTTTAGGGTTCAGCGTTCGTGGTTCAGGTTTCGGGGTTTGAGGTTCAGGGTTCACGGTTCAGGGTTCAGGATTCAAGGTTTAGGGTTTCGGGTTCTGGGGTCTGGGTTCAAGGTTGGGGGTTTAGGGTGTTTTGGGTTTAGGGTTAAGGGTTCAGGGTTTGGGGTTCGGGGTTCAGGGTTCAGGGTTCGTGGTATAGGGTTTGGGGTTTAGGGTTTAGGGTTAAGGGTTTGGGGTTTGGGGTTTTGGGTTTAGGGTTTATGGTTTGGGGTTTAGGGTTTAGGGTTTAGGTTTTGGGGTTTGGGGTTTAGGGTTTAGGGTTTAGTGTTTAGGGTCTAGGGTTTAGGGTCTAGGGTTTAGGGTTTAGGGTTTAGGGTTTAGTGTTTAGGGTTTCATGTTCGGGGTTTAGGGTTTGGGGTTTGGGGTATGGGGTTTGGGGCTAAGGGTTTAGGGTTTAGGGTTTAAGGTTCACAGTTCAGGGTTCAGGTTCAGGGTTCAGGGTTCAGGGTTTAGGGTTTAGGGTTTAAGGTTTAGGGTTCAGGGTTCACGGTTCACAGTTCAGGGTTCAGGTTCAGGGTTCAGGGTTCAGGGTTTAGAGTTTAGGGTTTATGGTTCAGGGTTCACGGGTCACGGTTCATAGTTCAGGGTTCAGGGTTCAGGTTTCTGGGCTCGGGGCTCAGGGCGCAGGGTTTAGGGCTAGGAGCTCAGGGTTGTTCAAATATTAAGGGTTCAGGGTTCAGGGTTCAGGGGACATGGTTCTGGGTTTATGGTTCAGGGTTCAGGGTTTAGGGTTCAGGGTTGAGGGTTCTGGGGTCTGGGTTCAAGGTTAGGGGTTTATGGGGTTTTGGGTTTAGGGTTCAGGGTTCAGGGTTCAAGGTTAGGGTTCAGGGTTCAGGGTTCAAGGTTAGGGTTCAGGGTTCAGGGTTCAAGGTTAGGGTTCAGGGTTCAGGGTTCAAGGTTAGGGTTCAGGGTTCAGGGTTCAAGGTTAGGGTTCAGGGTTCAGGGTTCAAGGTTAGGGTTCAGGGTTCAGGGTTCAAGGTTAGGGTTCAGGGTTCAGGGTTCAAGGTTAGGGTTCAGGGTTCAGGGTTCAAGGTTAGGGTTCAGGGTTCAGGGTTCAAGGTTAGGGTTCAGGGTTCAGGGTTCAAGGTTAGGGTTCAGGGTTCAGGGTTCAAGGTTAGGGTTCAGGGTTCAGGGTTCAAGGTTAGGGTTCAGGGTTCAGGGTTCAAGGTTAGGGTTCAGGGTTCAGGGTTCAAGGTTAGGGTTCAGGGTTCAGGGTTCAAGGTTAGGGTTCAGGGTTCAGGGTTCAAGGTTAGGGTTCAGGGTTCAGGGTTCAAGGTTAGGGTTCAGGGTTCAGGGTTCAAGGTTAGGGTTCAGGGTTCAGGGTTCAAGGTTAGGGTTCAGGGTTCAGGGTTCAAGGTTAGGGTTCAGGGTTCAGGGTTCAAGGTTAGGGTTCAGGGTTCAGGGTTCAAGGTTAGGGTTCAGGGTTCAGGGTTCAAGGTTAGGGTTCAGGGTTCAGGGTTCAAGGTTAGGGTTCAGGGTTCAGGGTTCAAGGTTAGGGTTCAGGGTTCAGGGTTCAAGGTTAGGGTTCAGGGTTCAGGGTTCAAGGTTAGGGTTCAGGGTTCAGGGTTCAAGGTTAGGGTTCAGGGTTCAGGGTTCAAGGTTAGGGTTCAGGGTTCAGGGTTCAAGGTTAGGGTTCAGGGTTCAGGGTTCAAGGTTAGGGTTCAGGGTTCAGGGTTCAAGGTTAGGGTTCAGGGTTCAGGGTTCAAGGTTAGGGTTCAGGGTTCAGGGTTCAAGGTTAGGGTTCAGGGTTCAGGGTTCAAGGTTAGGGTTCAGGGTTCAGGGTTCAAGGTTAGGGTTCAGGGTTCAGGGTTCAAGGTTAGGGTTCAGGGTTCAGGGTTCAAGGTTAGGGTTCAGGGTTCAGGGTTCAAGGTTAGGGTTCAGGGTTCAGGGTTCAAGGTTAGGGTTCAGGGTTCAGGGTTCAAGGTTAGGGTTCAGGGTTCAGGGTTCAAGGTTAGGGTTCAGGGTTCAGGGTTCAAGGTTAGGGTTCAGGGTTCAGGGTTCAAGGTTAGGGTTCAGGGTTCAGGGTTCAAGGTTAGGGTTCAGGGTTCAGGGTTCAAGGTTAGGGTTCAGGGTTCAGGGTTCAAGGTTAGGGTTCAGGGTTCAGGGTTCAAGGTTAGGGTTCAGGGTTCAGGGTTCAAGGTTAGGGTTCAGGGTTCAGGGTTCAAGGTTAGGGTTCAGGGTTCAGGGTTCAAGGTTAGGGTTCAGGGTTCAGGGTTCAAGGTTAGGGTTCAGGGTTCAGGGTTCAAGGTTAGGGTTCAGGGTTCAGGGTTCAAGGTTAGGGTTCAGGGTTCAGGGTTCAAGGTTAGGGTTCAGGGTTCAGGGTTCAAGGTTAGGGTTCAGGGTTCAGGGTTCAAGGTTAGGGTTCAGGGTTCAGGGTTCAAGGTTAGGGTTCAGGGTTCAGGGTTCAAGGTTAGGGTTCAGGGTTCAGGGTTCAAGGTTAGGGTTCAGGGTTCAGGGTTCAAGGTTAGGGTTCAGGGTTCAGGGTTCAAGGTTAGGGTTCAGGGTTCAGGGTTCAAGGTTAGGGTTCAGGGTTCAGGGTTCAAGGTTAGGGTTCAGGGTTCAGGGTTCAAGGTTAGGGTTCAGGGTTCAGGGTTCAAGGTTAGGGTTCAGGGTTCAGGGTTCAAGGTTAGGGTTCAGGGTTCAGGGTTCAAGGTTAGGGTTCAGGGTTCAGGGTTCAAGGTTAGGGTTCAGGGTTCAGGGTTCAAGGTTAGGGTTCAGGGTTCAGGGTTCAAGGTTAGGGTTCAGGGTTCAGGGTTCAAGGTTCAGGGTTCATGGTTCGGAGTTCGGGGTTCAGGGTTCGGGGTTCGGGGTTCGGTGTTCAGGGTTCGGGGTTCGGTGTTCTAGGTTTAGGGATCGGGGTTTGGGGTTCACGGTTCACGGTTCACGGTCCTGGGTTCAGGTTCAGTGTTCAGGGTTCAGGGTTCAGGGTTCAGGGTGTAAAGTTCAGGGTTCTGGGCTCAGGGCTTAGGGCGCAGGGTTTAGGGCTAGGGGCTCTGGGTTCAGGGTTCATGGTTCTGTGTTAAGGGTTAAGGGTTAAGGGTTAAGGGTTAAGGGTTCAGGGGACATGGTTCAGGGTTCAGGGTTCAAGGTTCAGGGTTTAGGGTTCAGGGTTGAGGGTTTGCGGTTTAGGATTTGGCATTTGGGGTTTAGGGTTCGGGGTTGAGGGTTCGGCGTTTGGGGTTCAGGGTTCGGGGTTTGAGGTTCGGGGTTCACGATTCCCGGTTCAGGTTTCGGGGTTCATGGTTCAGGGTTCAGGGTTCAGGGTTAAGGATTCAGGATTCAGGGTTCAGGGTTCTGGGGGTTTAGGGGGTTTTGGGTTTAGGGTTCAAGGTTCAGGGTTCGGAGTTCGGGGTTCCGGGTTCGGGGTTCAGGGTTCGGGTTTTGAGGTTCGGGGTTCAGGGTTTAGGGTTTGGGTTTTGGGGATTAGGGTTTGGGATTTTGGGTTTAGGGGTTAGGGATTAGGGTTTAGGGTTTAGGTTTTGTGGTTTGGGGTTGAGGGTTTCGGGTTTACGGTCTAGGGTTTAGGGTTTAGGGTTTCTGGTTCAGGGTTTAGGGTTTTGGGGTTTAGGGTTTAGGGTTTAGGGTTTAAGGTTCAGGGTTTAGGTTCAGGGGTCAGGGTTCAGGGGTCAGGGTTCAGGGTTCAGGGTTCAGGGCTTGGGGCTCAGGGTTTAGGGTTCTGGGTTCCGGGTCCAGGGTTCAGGGATCGGGGCTCGAGGCTCGGGGTTCGTGGTTCAGGGTTTGGGGTTCGGGGTTCGGTGTTCAGGGTTCGGGGTTCGAGGTTCTGGGTTTGGGGTTCTGGGTTTAGGTTTCACGGTTCACGGTTCACGATTCTGGGTTCAGGTTCAGTGTGCAGGGTTCAGGGTGTAAGGTTCAGGGTTTTGGGCTCAGGGCTCAGGGCGCAGGGTTTAGGGCTAGGGGCTCAGGGTTTAGGGTTCAGTGTTCATGGTTTTGTGTTAAGGGTTAAGGGTTCAGGGTTCAGGGGACATGGTTCAGGGTTCAGGGTTCAAGGTTCAGGGTTTAGGGTTCAGGGTTCAGGGTTTGCGGTTTAGGATTTGGCATTTGGGGTTTAGGGTTCGGGGTTCAGGGTTCGGCGTTCGGGGTTCAGGGTTTGGGGTTTGAGGTTCGGGGTTCACGATTCACAGTTCAGGGTTCATGGTTCAGGGTTCAGGGTTCACCATTCAGGGTTCAGGGTTCAGGATTCAGGGTTCAGGGTTCTGGGGGTTTAGGCGGTTTTGGGTTTAGGGTTCAGGGTTCAGGGTTCGGAGTTCGGGGTTCAGGGTTCGGGGTTCAAGGTTTGGGGTTCGAGGTTCGGGGTTTAGGGTTGAGGGTTTGGGTTTTGGGGATTAGGGTTTCGGTTTTGGGGATTAGGGTTCGGGGTATAGGGTTTAGGGTTTGGGGTTTAGGGTTTAGGGTTTAGGGTTTAAGGTTCAGGGTTTAGGTTCAGGGGTCAGGGTTCAGGGGTCAGGGTTCAGGGTTCAGGGTTCAGGGCTTGGGGCTCAGGGTTTAGGGTTGGGTTTAGGGTTTAGGGTTTATGGTTTGGGGTTTAGGGTTTAGGGTTTAGGGTTTGGGGTTTGGGGTTTGGGGTTTAGGGTTTAGGGTTTAGTGTCTAGGGTCTCGGGTTTAGGGTCATGTTCAGGGTTTAAGGTTTGGGGTTTGGGGTTTGGGGTATGGGGTTTGGGGCTAAGGGTTTAGGGTTTAGGGTTTTGGGTTTAAGATTCAGGGGTCAGGGTTCACGGTTCACAGTTCAGGGTTCAGGGTTCAGGGTTTAGGGTTTAGGGTTCAGGGTTCACGGTTCACAGTTCAGAGTTCAGGTTCAGGGTTCAGGGTTCAGGGTTCAGGGTATAGGGTTTAGGGTTTAAGGTTCAGGGTACACTTTGGGGCTAAGGGTTTAGGGTTTAGGGTTTTGGGTTTAAGATTCAGGGGTCAGGGTTCACGGTTCACAGTTCAGGGTTCAGGGTTCAGGGTTTAGGGTTTAGGGTTCAGGGTTCACGGTTCACAGTTCAGAGTTCAGGTTCAGGGTTCAGGGTTCAGGGTTCAGGGTATAGGGTTTAGGGTTTAAGGTTCAGGGTACACGGTTCACGGTTCACAGTT
>NW_010359375.1:376-756 GCF_000414095.1 Morus notabilis | reverse complement strand
TCCTGAGTTTAAGGTTTTCATTTTTGATGAGTTGTGAGAGTTGAGAAAACAGCTTTTTGAAACTTTTATTGATTTTTTGAGTTGGTTGAGTCATTAACGGAGCACCTTTACTTGACTTATGACATTTGCTTGAGGGATGATTTCTGGTTAGGAATAATTTTTAGAAATTGAGCCATGTGTTGTAGATAGTTATCATTTTTCTTTTACATTTTATCATAAAAAAAAAAAGAGAGAGAGAAAGCAAGAGCATCATTTATCATCAATGTTTATGTAGTTTGGTTGCACTGACGTCTTGTGCTGCATAGCAGCCAATCAAAAGAACGCCTTACTACATCAGCTTCATCAAATGTATGTTGTCTCTTGCCTCGAAAAAAAAAAAA
>NW_010359375.1:0-355 GCF_000414095.1 Morus notabilis | reverse complement strand
TGTATTTTCGGATCTTTGTTTGTTTATGAGATCTTCCTCTTGGCCAGAATGAAATCCTGAAAGTTTGTTTACAGTTTGAGTGATGAATTGTTCCAGATATTTGATTTGCTTATCATTTGATCAATGTTTGTTTAATAGCTTGTCCTTAAATTGCCTTCTCTCACTTGAGCGTTAATTGTGACATTTCCAACTCCATGAGCGTAATCCCTTTGCATCAAAATATTTTCGTTCCCCGTGAGGTAAATGGAGTTGAGACTTTACCTTGGTGAGTTTTTCGACGCTATTTGTGTTAAGGAATGTGGTACAAAGGATACGGTTTGGTGCACACACATACGACTCTGGAGTTATGACTGAA
>NW_010359374.1:4690-6111 GCF_000414095.1 Morus notabilis | reverse complement strand
ATGGGGCCCATCAGTGGTTTGATCGAAGCTCACTTCGTGATCTACAACTTCCGTGGGAATGGCGAAACTTTTGGTGTCGTAATGGGACCTATCAGCCATTAGATCAAAGCTCTCATCGCGATCTACGAATGGCACGGAAACGGTGAAAACTTTTCATGTCGTAATGAGGCCCACAATTTGTCAGATCAAAGCTCTCTTCGCCCTTTACAACTGCCACGAAACCGTGAGAATTTTTTGTGTTGTAATGGGCCCCATTAGCCGTTAGATCGAAGCTCTCTTCGCAATCTACAATGGCCAAAGGAATGCTCAAAACTTTTGTTGTGTAACGGTGCCCATCAACCGATAGATCTATTCTCTGTTTGCGCCCTACAACCGCCACGGGAATGGCGAAATCTATTGGTGTCGTAACGGGGCCCATCATCCGTTATATCGAAGCTCTCTTTGTGCTTTACAACTGCCATGGGAACAGGGACAACCTTTGGTGTCGTAACGGGGCAGGCCCATCAGACGTTATATCGAAGCTTTCTTCGCGCCCATCACACGTTATACTGGAATGGCCAAAACGTTTGGTGTTGAAACGAGGCCCATCAGCTGTTAGATCGAAGCTCTCTTCGTGATCTACACCTGCCACAGGAACGGCGAAACTTTTGGTGTCGTAACGGGGCCCAGCATCCGTGATATCGAAGCTCTCTTTGTGCTTTACAACTGCCATGGGAACAGGGACAACCTTTGGTGTCGTAACGGGGCCCAGCATCCGTGATATCGAAGCTCTCTTTGTGCTTTACAACTGCCATGGGAACAGGGACAACCTTTGGTGTCGTAACGGGGCCCAGCATCCGTGATATCGAAGCTCTCTTTGTGCTTTACAACTGCCATGGGAACAGGGACAACCTTTGGTGTCGTAACGGGGCCCAGCATCCGTGATATCGAAGCTCTCTTTGTGCTTTACAACTGCCATGGGAACAGGGACAACCTTTGGTGTCGTAACGGGGCCCAGCATCCGTGATATCGAAGCTCTCTTTGTGCTTTACAACTGCCATGGGAACAGGGACAACCTTTGGTGTCGTACCGGGGCCCATCAGCCATTAGATCAAAGCTCCGTTCACGCCGTACAACCACCACGGGAACGGCAACAACTATTGGCGTCGTAATGGGGCCCATCAGCTGTTAGATTGAAGCTCTCTTCGTGATCAACGAATGGCACGGGAACGGCGACAAATTTTGGTGTCATCATGGGACAAAGTTTTGCCGTTCACGTGGCAGTTGTAGATCACGAAGAGAGCTTCGATCAAATAGCTGATGGGCCCCATTTCAATACCAAAAGTTTTTGCCGAAAACGTGGCAGTTGTAGATCGCGAACAGAGGTTCAATCTAACGGCTGATGGGCCCCATTACGACACCAAAAGTTGTCATCGTTCCCG
>NW_010359374.1:0-1322 GCF_000414095.1 Morus notabilis | reverse complement strand
GTACAGCATAACTTTTGATGTCATAACGGGGCACATCAGCCGTTAGATCGAACCTCTCTTCACGATCTACAACTGCCACATTTTTGGCGAAAACTTTTGGTGTCCTAACGGGGCCCATCGGGCGTTAGATCGAAGCTCTCTTTGCGCCCTACAACCGCCACGGGAACAGCGATAACTTTTGATGTTGAAATGGGGCCCATCAGCGGTTTGATCGAAGCTCTCTTCGTGATCTACAACTGGCACGGGAACGGCAAAACTTTTAGTGTCGTAACGGGACCCATCAACCGTTAGATCGAAGCTCTCATCGCGATCTACGAATGGCACGGAAACGGTGAAAGCTTTTCGTGTCGTAATGAGGCCTAAAATTCGTCAGATCAAAGCTCTCTCCCCCCTCTACACCCGCCACGAAACCGTGACATTTTTTGTGTTGTAATGGGCTCCATTACCCTTTAGATCAAAGCTCTCTTCGCAATCTACTATGGCCAATGGAACGCTCAAAACGTTTGTTGTGTAACGGCGCCCATCAACCGATAGATCTATTCTCTGTTTGCGCTCTACAACTGCCAGGGGAACGGCGACATCTTTTGGTGTCGTAATGGGGCCCATTATCCGTCATATCGAAGCTCTCTTCGAACTGCCACGGGAACGGGGACAACCTTCGGTGTCGAAACGGGGCCGGCCCATCAGACGTTATATCGAAGCTCTCTTCGCTCCCTACCACCGCCACTGGAATGGCGACAACGTTTGGTGTTGAATCGAGGCCCATCAGCCGTTAGATCGAAGCTCTCTTCGTACTCTACAACCGCCCCAGGAAGGGCGACAAATGTTGGTGTCGTAACAGGGTCCATCATCCGTTACATCAAAGCTCCCTTCGCGATCTACAACTGGCACTGGAACGGCGACAACTTTTTATGTCCTAATGGGTCCCGTAATCTGTCAGATCAAAGCTCTCTTCGCCCTCTACAACCACCACGAATAAAGCGAAACCTTTTGGTGTCGTAACAATCAGAGGTTATATCGAAGCTCTCTTCGTGCTCTACCACTGCCACTAGAATGGCGACAACGTAGGGTGTCGAAACGGGGCCCATCAGCCGTTAGATCGAAGCTCTCTTCGCGCTCTACAACCGCCCCGGGAAAGGGCGACAAATGTTGGTGTCGTAACGGGGCCCATCAAACGTTAGATCGAAGAAGCACTCTTCACGATCTACGAATGGCACGGGAACGATGACAACTTTTGGTGCCGTAATGGGGCCCATTAGCCCTTAGATTGAACCTCTCATCGCGATCTACAACTGCCACGTTTTCAGTGAAAAGTGTTGGTA
>NW_010359373.1:286522-288416 GCF_000414095.1 Morus notabilis | reverse complement strand
ACACAGAGAGGATATACATGCAAAAGAAAAACAAAATAAATTAAATAAGAGGTTGTTTAGTTGAGAGATTTATATCTCAATTTGAATTATTATTTGTTATAATATTTTTTCTTATAAAAAATACACGTAAATTGAAAAAGGTTCTAATTAAAAATAAATAAAATTAAGGGAGAAAGAGAAAAATAGGCCAAGATTTGAGATGAATTAAAATTAATAGGCCAATAATTTACATAAGTTAATAAATAGGCTAAATTACTGTTTTTATTCATAAGTTATCTGATTATGAACCATAACTTGACAAGTTATGACCTATTTTTGTCCATAACTTGTCTGACTATGAATCATTTATCTATAACTTATCTAGTTATGAACTATAACTAAGATAACTTGACAAATTATAATTTATTAATTTTTATAACTAAAAATTTATCTATATATTTTTTTAAAATTTTATATTGACTTATTTTTTACTATTTTTGTAAAATTAAAAGGCAAGGGCTTTGATTCCTGCCAAACAGTGGGTTGTCCTTATCCAAGGCCCACTATTTTCAACCAGGCCTAATCGACCCAAGAATCCATGGGGGCCCAATAAGCTTGTCTTTTTCAGATAGCCCTATAATCTAGTCTTTACTTCCTCTCCACGCACTCTCTCAAATAGGACTGTACACGAGTTAAGTTGGTACGAGATATGAATTTTTTTTATCCCGTCTTAAAAGGTATAAGTTGTACATATTTAGCTTCAACGATATTAGAAAAATTTCACAACCTAGATCTAGTCTTTACTTCCTCTCCACGCACTCTCTCAAATAGGACTGTACACCGGTTAAGTTGGTACGAGATATGAATTTTTTTTATCCCGTCTTAAAAGATATGAGTTGTACATATTTACCTTCAACGATATTAGAAAAATTTCACAACCTAATAATATTTAGATTAAGTTGAGGCGGGGGCGGGGTAGGCTTTACTTCCTCACCACGCACTCTCTCAAACAAGCTTGCATGTCTTGAGCCTTGAAAATAGGAAGTTGTCGCCACGGTATTATTCGCCCCAATGAGTCCAATACCCCCCAATTGGTCAGGCCCACTCGCCAATAAAACCAGCTAAGCTTTTTTTTTTTTTTCTCGCAATTTCTCAGCAACCAAACAAGTGCAATGTGTCATGAACACCCAATTTCATCAATAGATGAAAAAAAAAGTCTAGTAGTTTTCACATTTTTGTTTCTTTTACTCCTGAAAAGGTTTTATTTTTAACGGTTAAGTCTGTATCAAAAGCTATTTATACAACATATATATTTTTTAATTTTATATGATTTTAATTAAATTTATATATTAGAGAAATCTCTTTTTTGTGTTTTATTTTTTTACCCTTTTACATAAAATTTTATGATGAAACTTGGTGAAGTGGTGAACCTTGTTGCATTGCCTTGTCTATCCAAAACTAGACCCGTGACGGGGGCAATGCAAGGGAGTGAGTGGACCAAATATGGGCAAGTGCTTTTGCCATAAATGCAAGCGAACCCATAAAAAAAGCTATCAAATCACACACACACAGAGGCAGAGGCAGATTTCATTTCATATACCAAAATACCAAATCCCACTCTATTCTATTCCCCTCCCTACTCCCTCCTCCTACTCGGTAGGCCTTGGCCCGCACTTACACAAAGATCGTGCGGTGTCATTTATTACGACTGCTTCCCTGCCTGGCCTCTTTCATAATTTCCTCTCTCTCAATATTTTTATTTTTTTTTTCCTCTTTCATTTTCAATTTAGTCATGTGACCTCAAATACAAAAATGTCTTGGAGTCCGTCTAATTCGAATCACGGTCTGTTGTGTCGTTTTTCTATTTCTGTAGCTGTTTTTTTTTTTTTTTTTTTTTTTTTTTTATTGAGGTTTT
>NW_010359373.1:227033-286500 GCF_000414095.1 Morus notabilis | reverse complement strand
GTTTTTTTTTTTTTTGTTTGTTTTTTTTTTTTTTTTTTTTTTTTTTTTAATGAAGGTCATGTTTATTTCACTTATTTAAATTTAAAATTTGAGTTTTATTACAGTAAAAAATTCTCAGAAATAATCACATTTAATTTTTTACTATAGTAAAAAATTATCACATAAAGTCACTTCTCAACTCAAATCAACGAACTAAATAAGCCTTAAATTTTGACACATCGTGAATTGTTTAAATATTTTTAATATTTTATTTCTATTCGTGTGGTTAGCTATTTAAATTTAGATGACATGATAAATAAATAATTGAGAGACAACCACTAAAATAAGAAAATAGAGACAACAGATTTGGACTAGTTTAATTCACAGGTTTAAATTTAAGTGGTTTTGAACCTTAAGGGTCTGTTTGGTATGACGGTTCAAACTATAGTGGTTTAAACCATAATAGATTTTAAATTACATGGTTTGAACTTGAGGTTCAAACTATGAATTTTTGGGTTTGAACCATGTGCAGTTTGAACTTGGGGTTCAAACCAATTGAAACCAAGAGAGAAGAGGTTTTATTTTTGGGGGTTCAAAAGGGTTAAAACATCACATTATAATTTAAATCTTGAATCTTTTATTTCCAAACTAAGCACTAATTTTATTACGCCGGATTCAAATCAGTTTTTATTTACTACTTTTTATTTTTTATAAATAAACACTGATTTAAATTAGAACCATGGTTCAAACGGTGAGAATCTCACCGTCATAAAAAATGGAGCCTTTAATTGTTTGAATTGAATATTTATTGTTGTATCGCTGCTGAGCTTATCAAGCCGGAGCTTGTTGTGATCTTTATTATGTGTCCTCTCAAAATCAATTAGGAGTATTCAGAAAGTTTTCTTATTCAAGCCAGAATGAAGATAAAAGACTACTTTCGAGGTTAATGGATCAAAGATAAATCCCCAATCTAGATCAATATTGTTTTGTATTTCAACTTAAAAAAATGGGTTAAAAGGCTAATTTGACCATTAGTAAATACGTATTATGTATACACTTATTTATTTATTTATTTATTTTATTTTTTCAGTGAGTAAAAACGACGCTATAATAGCTATAACTCTAACTCTTACATTGAGGATGAACCGTTCTTTTACCTCATGTATCCACTTAGTCTTTACTTTCTATTTTTACTTTTCAGCATGAATGAGATAAGTTACAATAAGGTTATACAATAGTTCATGCTATTGGTAAGTTACAATAAAGTTATGCATTCAGTATTGACATTTTTGAACCCAAACTTCATTAGATTTTATTAGTTGTGCATGTTAGTTATTTTAAGTATGATTGCAATTTATTTTGACGTAGAGAATTGTATACTACTAATAGTTATTATAGACATGATTGCAAGTTTAGATTAGTGGTAATTTTATATCTATTTTAATAATGAGGTTTTAAAGTCATATTCTTTTGTCCCATAAATCTTACTATTTATCATGAAATCTCTTCTGAAATTTTAGAATTAACAACATGGTATGAAAATTTTCTGCTATTAGATTTTTATAAAATTTGGTCAAATTTGCACATTAATTACTTGACTGCAACATAGTTTGTTAAAACATTATGTTACAAAACATGTGTTAAAAAACTTCTATTGGATAATGTGAGTTTCTGAACTATCAGATTTCAATGAAATTTCCTAAATTTTGCATACTATTTGAAAACAACATAGTTTTGTTAAAACTTTTATGTTACAAAACATGTGTTATCTATACGTTATAAAAATATGTTGAGATCAGTATTCTGAACTATTTAAAGTTATATCATAAATATTCATAAAATAACTATTTCAAGACACAAATATAATTCATTAAAATGGATTCAAATCACAAATCACTTATTAAAATGTCTCAATTAGTGTCTAACTAATTATACTATGACACATCATTGAATGACTCAATATTAAAGCATGAAAAAGTAAATTAAAAAACATTTCAAATATTATAAATGATGTGACATAATGGAAGAATTATTCAATAGATTGGATGTAGTCATCATACTTACGTGGTATACCAACCAATAAAAAGTGTTAATATTGATATTTTTTTATGTCAACTTTATACAATTAAATTTCTCTTTCCTAGCGTGTTTTACATTGTGTAGTATAAATCACCTTAAATACTATACTTAAATCTCTATATAATTTTTTTTTCTAGATCAAATCTCTTATATAATTAACTGCAAATAATGTAACTTTTAATTTAAAAAAAAATTACTACGTATAGATTAGTTTGAGGAAGTCAATCCACCCTATTGAACTGTTTTAATTAAACAAATAATTTGTAAGAGTTCAAAACAATGTACAATGATCCGTACGTTTTGAGTTCCATTTAAACTTCCGTAGAAAAACTTTAATGGATTCCCTATAAAGATGTTTTTTCCTATTTTTTTCAATGCAAAATCCTCTTATAAATTAACTCTTTTATTCTTGCAAAATACAATTTTTATTTTGAAAAAGAAAAGGTGGTGCAGAAAACAACAAGAAATATGTTCATGTACAACTACCCACCGAGAACCGTGATACAGTGGTAAGAACATTTTTGTTAGGTTTTTTTTTTTTTTTTTTTTTTTTTTTTGTTTTTTTTTTTTTTTTTTTTTTTTTTTTAGAGAAAGAAGAAAATAGGTTAAGATTTGAGATAAATTAAAATTAATAGGCTAATAGTTTATATAAGTTAATATATATGCTAAATTACTATTTTTATCTATAACTTGTCTGGTTATGAACCATAACTTAACAAGTTATTGTCCATAATTCACAGTTTTTATCCATAACTTGTCTGGTTATGAACCATAACTTGAAAAGTTTGTCTATAACTTATAACCATAACTTGACAAGTTATGACATATTAATTTCTATAACTAAAAATTGACCTATATACTTTCTTAAACTTTTCATATTAGCGTATTTTCTACCATTTTTTTTTTGTCTATTCTTCCACTCGTACGTTGCTATTCTGTTTAGGAAATTAAATGGGTCTCTGTAGGCCTTAGAGAACGATGGAGAGTGAAAATTGATTGAATTATTAATGAGAAATTAGTTTAGACTCTTTTTATATACTTAGAAGGTGTTTAGTATGAAAATTTACATCATAATTGATAATTTATTAGTGTTTTTTTTATAAAAAATATACATAAATTAAAAATAATTTTAAATTTATAAATCAAACATCTGCTGACGTTTAATAAAAGAATTCATACTATAATTTAAATTATGGTTCATAATTCATTATAATATTTTTTTTTATAAAAAATACACATAAATTAAAAATAATTATAATTTTATAATTCTAATTCATAAATTAAAAGTCTAATAATTCTTGAGAAGAGGTTAGAAAACATGAATTGCACCACTATCATTTTTTTTAGTAGAAAAAAAAATGTTCCCTCTACACGTGGGTCCCACTCAGAATTAAATAGGTCTACAATGAGAAAGAGAGAGAGAGAGATCGCAATAATGGTGGATGAGGACATACAGGTGGGGGCTGGGGTTAAGCTTGACTCAGATGTTCGTCCCGTACGAGACACAGCACTCCCCTTCTCTCCCCTCCCCTCCCCTCCCCACCCCACACGTACGAAACTCCACCCACACGTGCGCTTTTTCCTTGCATTTACCTGAACACTCCCTCTTCTTTTCCCATTTTTACACTCTCACCCCTCTCTCTTACGCCCCCGCCCAAAAAACAGGAACAGTGAAAACACTCTCTCCCCAGTGGTACCCTCGTAAATAAGTCCCCTCGTGACGGGCAAATTCCACTCCCTCGCAATTATTCACCGCCCCAAAACCGGGTCCAGATTCTGGAGTATCGCCAAACAATAAAACAAAAATCAAAATTCGAAAACCATAAAACAGTAATAAAATTAAAAAAAAAAAAACTTTTACTGGTTACTTATAAGCTGTTAAATATATATTAAATTTATTAAAAATAAATTAAATTAAAAAAATAATACAAATTGACGAATAAAGAATAGAAAATAATAGAAAATATGTTAATATGTAAACTTTAAAAAAATATATAGGTTAATTTTTAATTATAAAACTTAATAGGTCATAACTTGTTAAGTTATGATTCATAATTAGATAAGTTATGGATAAATTTGTCAAGTTATGATTCATAGTCAGACAAGTTATGGATAAAAATTGTGAATAACTTATCAAGTTATGGTTTATAACCAGACAAGTTATGGATGAAAACAATAATTTGGTCTATTTATTAACTTATGTAAATTATTGGCCTATTAATTTTAATTCATCTCAAGTCTTAACATATTTTTCTCTTTTTCCCATAAAGAATTTCTAAAGTATAAGGCCTCGTTCATTTCACCGATTCAAGTTTTCAGTTTTAGATTTTTACAGTAAAAAACTCTCAGAAAATGTCACATCTAACTTTTTTTACTATAGTGAAAAACTCTAAAAAAATGTCACATCTCAATTCAAATTGAAAATTTAAATCTGTAAAGTGAACGAGACCATACCATAAAACTTTTTTAAAAAAATAAAAAAACGAAAAAGGAAAACCCCCCTCTCTCTCAAAAGTCTATTTTTTGGTCTGTGTTTTTGACTTGGACTCACCCCCCACACGTTCACAAGTGAAAACGGCAATACTATAATAATAATAATCAAGTATCACTCTCTCTCTCTCTTAAAGAAATTCTCCAGTTTCCTTCTTTCTTTAATTCTTCTTATACAGAGAAATGTGTTTTGCTCATGATCTCTTTTTTTCACTTTCTTTTATTTAATAATCATCCCATCTTCTTTCTTTTATTTCCACAAACAGGCCCCTCTCTTCCCAACTAATTCCCCTCTGTGTTTTAGTCTGTCTGAAGTCGTACTTGCGGCCGTCCACGCTATCGTGCGCCGGCGATGGGCGTACGGCGCCACCGCCGCCACTGCTTCCATTTCCGCTTCTGCCATCGCTTCCTCATCACCGCCCTCACTTTCCTCTTATTCGCCTCCCAAATCAGTAAGTTAATTTTTTTTTTTAAAAGAAAAAACTAAGCCAGTACGTCGCCATTTTATGTCTGTAAACCGGGGTTGTTTGTGTATTTATTTCTCTATTTTCGTTTCAGGTGGGAAAGAGAGAGTGACGTCACTGGACCGGGTTTTCGCGGTGCAGAAGAGGCTCGCCGGGCCGGGTTCGTCGCCGCCGGCGTGCAGATCGAAGTGCGGGAGGTGCTCGCCGTGTAAACCGGTTCACGTGCCGATCCAACCCGGTCTGAGCATTCCTCTCGAGTACTACCCGGAGGCGTGGCGGTGCAAGTGCGGGAACAAGCTCTTCATGCCTTGAAAACGACGTCGCTTCCCGGCTAAAAGCTAAGCTATGCTAATTTTACGGTCAAGAAATCGGACGAGAGAGTTTTTTTTATTTTTTATTTTTAACCTTTTTGCTGTTTCTTCTTCTTCTTCTTCTTCTTCTTCTTCTCCTTCAGTTTGTTTGTTGATGAGTAATTAATTAGTTAATTAAGCATTTTTAGTAGTAATTAGTGATGATGAACTGCATTATATACGTGGTTATTTTGTAATTTCACTCCTATCATGTTTATATGATTTTTGATTAATATAATTGAACGTGGGGGACAAGAGAGCTTTGGAAATGTAAGATTTTTAATTTAGAGGTTAGATTATCGGGATGGATTTCTCTCTCTCTCTCTCTCTGTTTATGATTATTTTTTCTTTTTGTTGGTAGAATAATTAATTAACTTGCTTTATGGGACAATAGAGCTTCGTTGGAAAGAGCACTTCAGTTTTCTGTTCCCTTTTGTTCCTAGGTTAATTAATTAACTTACTTTCGTACAAGTGTATTATGGGACAAAACGGAACTAAATTAAAGTGTATATTTGTTATTAAATATCATGAGTTTAATTGAGAACAACCTTAAAATATTAGAATTGTTTTTTTTTTTTTTTTATAGAATTTATAAAGTAGAAAATGCTATTTTTCACTATTTAACTGTTATTTTCCACTATTAATGAATATTTTTATTTTAACAGTTGGATTAATATCGTATAATCTATTACTGTTGATGACGGTATAAATTTTGCAATGCATGACACCAATAATAGCCATATATAATATATTGTTTCAGTTTTCTTAAAATCTGATCCGAATTATTGAAATTATCGTGCAATTTCTTTGGTTTTGGTAATAATTATGTGGGTTTTTCTTTTTATTATTCTCCTTTTTTCCTTATTCTCTTCTTATTATTCTCACTGGTTTGGTTTTCTCTCTCTCAACTTTTTACCATTGTGAAATAACTTCTGGAGAAGTACTGTAGTACTCATACTGATGAGTAAGAAACTTGTAGCACCGATATTGCATGGCTAGTAGCCCATATATAAAAATAAGCACTTAAAGTCCTCTAAAAAATATCATGGCTTTTTTCATATATCATCAGCATGCACGTACACATTAATTTCATATACGCATGATACATACGTGCGTGTATATATAAATATATATATATATATATATATAAATACATTATACAAATACACATATGTCCAAGTATGTATATATATATATATCTATATATATGCCATTTAGGTACATCCTCAATGTGTCTCCGTTTGGTTTTTTCACAAATATATTACAAATGTACTCCTCAGGTGTTTGCAAATAATTTCCCATCTCTCTCTCTCTCTCTCTCTAAAACCCTGAACAGTAATAATATTGAATTATTGAAATCTAACTTTGAAAAGAAGGAGAGATTTATCGTTTATGGGGTTTATGACACACTTCACGGCCATATATATTATTGCATGTGAATCAAACATGGGTTTCCACATCTATGTATAAGAAAAGTCTATACAATATAGGAGGAACCAGAAGTTGCAGAGAAGAAACGAATTAATGTGAAAGAAAATATAGAGAGAGAAAGTGAGTAAGAGAGAGAAAGAAAGAGTCATAGGCCTCTCTCATAGGCAGCTTAAGGACGTTTGTTTGTTTTCATGGTCAGTCACTCTCTCTCTCTCTCCTCTTCTCTCTCTTCTGCAAAAATATTATCTGATTGTGTTTTCTCTTTTTTCCTTTCTTATTTTCAATCTCTTTTTGTTACACAGTAATAGTACCTCATCCTTTCTATCTAATACAATCTCTTTCACTGGTGTGTGATACGACAGCAAATATTCATTATTTTGCTCTCTTTTTCTCTCCGTATCGCACCCTCAAAGTTACTGTGTTTTTTTATTCCTAAACTGCCCCTGCTTGATTCAACTTATTACCTTCACTATTGGACTTGATATTTGTCTCATAATGCAATGATTGATGAAAGGTAAATGACATGATATAAGCTTATTAAACCACAAGCCCACATGAAACCCTCAGCCTTTGTCTATATGATAATTGATATGGTCGGAGACTATTCTAACATGGTGTATACTTCCTAGATTCCTTCTTCATTTACTCTTGTCATATTCTTACATACAAATATATATATATATATATATATAAGAGAGTGAAGGGTTTGAAGAAGACAGGATTTGTAAATATAGTGCTTGACTATGCCTGCAATTAAGTAGAAAAATGATGCGATTTTAGCATTTCTCCTTGCATGTTAACACAACTTAAGTTCTATTGTTACTGTATTTAAAAAAAAAAAAATTAAATTTTTATTACAATGTTTCTTTCATATACACAACTCAAATTCTTAATTTAAATTGTGAAACAAATATTAATCAAGCAACCTGTTTTTCATTGGTTGTGGTAGAAGAGAAAGTCATATTTTTCTTGGGTTATTTTTTTGCAACGAAACTCATAAAAAATTTGAACTCGAGTTACAACTTTATTCAAGTTCATGTTCTTTTGTAAAATTTGAGTTTGAACTCGAGTTCAAGTTTCCCTTTCAACTTGAACTCAAGTTAATGAATAATATTTTTTCTATTCTTAAAATTGTCATAACTTTTCTCGTTTTAATTCTGATTGAGATGATTTTTTTTCTATGCATTCACAACGAAGAGACGAATAAAACCCCACCCATATACCCTATTAAAAATTTTCATCACTATTGAGTTTTTATTAAAATACTATCTAAATACAAATTTAAGTTTTGACCAATCCAAACACAAACTCAAAAAGATTCTCAATTCAAATCATAACTCAAATATGCACATCCAAACACAAACTCAAAAAGATTTTCAATTCAAATCATAACTCAAATATGCACATCCAAACACAAACTCAAGTTACAACTTCAACTTAAGTTATAACTCAAACTCAACTCAAATTATAACTAAAACTTAACTCAAGGTCATCACTCAAGTTACCCTAACTCAAAAATATAAAAGAATTGTTTTTTTTTGAAAAAATTAGGTGGCATTTTTCAAATTTTAAACGTCTACGAATTTATGTTATAATTTTTTTTTTGTGTGGTTTGAATTCATATCACGTTTTGTTGACCTTTTACTAATTCATTTGCGATAATAAATTCATGGCGTAAATCTGAAAGCGAGATTTTTTTTTTTTACATTTCTCAAAATTTCTCTTGTTCTTTTATACTGTAAGGGTAAGCGGTAAGATTAGGAAAAAAAAAAAAAAAGAAACAGAAATAATTTATTTTATTATTATTATTATTATTTTACTTTGTCCTTTCCAGTTTGTACCTTTTCTTCAGTCTCCAAACTGCTCCAACCTACTAATCAAACTAGAACTCCTCCAGCCCAATTTCCACATAAACTTTTTTTTTTTTTTTTCCTTCTTTCACTGATTACTGTCCCTTCACGAGGGCATGTTTCCTCCATGATTTTCTTCTCCAAGATATTCCTCTTTTCTATATTTCCTTATTTCTTTTGTTGGAAATAAAGAAAAAAGAATTTGTATTCTGGATTAGGTGAGACATCTTGACAAAGATGAGAAAAAAAAAGGCGGGGTTGTAGCTCCAAAATACAATCCGAAGGCTTTGAAAGAGGGTCAAGTCAGTTTTTGCCTATTCCCATTTCCCACACACATGACAAACCCACCTTCACCGCTTTGCTTTGTTTGGTTCTCAAGAAAAGAAAAGAAAAGAAAAGAAAAGAAAAGAAAAAGGGTTTGGGAATTGGGAGGGAAGAGAAGACCATCTTTCTTTCCTTCTTTCTTTCTCTTTGAAGTGATATTTGATTTGACAGTATTGTTGGTGCTGCTAGTAAACTAGGTGGTAGAGCCATTGATTTAAGACCATTCTTTTCCTCCTTCTAAATAGTGCACGTGTCATTCGATCATGTGTATATTTATGTGGGAGGAATGAAAAATACCTATAATAAGTACATAAATTATAGTTTTGAATAATATTTTGTTAAATTGATATATCCTAATTTAATACGATTCTGATTTTAAATTTATGATTCACTGTAAAACTTCTAACTATAATAAGTACTTTTTTTTTCTTTTTTCCATTTCCTACTATAAGATTCTCTCATTCATTTTATTAAAATTTCTTTGGTCGGATTTAAAAAAAAAATGAACTATTGACGAGCTTTGTTTTTCAGCTGTTAGAATTTAGATGCGTCAAAAACGATTTATTTATCATTTTTTATATGATTTTGATAAGATTCTAAGATCATAATCGTGCAATATGAAACGCTATCAATAGAAGGATCCTTATATTTTAGGGAGAAAACGAGAAATAAGTCAAGATTTGAGATAAATTAAAATTAATATGTTAATAATTTACATAAGTTAATAAATAGACTAAATTACTATTTTTGTCCATAACTTGTCTGGTTATGAACCATAACTTGACAAGTTATTAACGATTTTTATCCATAACTTGTCTAGCTATGAATCATAACTTGACAAGTTTGTTAATAACTTAACTGGTTATGAACCATAACTTGACAAGTTATGACCTATTAATTTTTATAACTAAAAATTAACCTATATACTTTCTTAAGCTTTTCATATTAACCTATTTTCTACTATTTTCGCATATTTTATTTCTAGCCCCTTTCTACATGCATGTGCATGGAAAGCTTCAAAAATATAAATAAATAAAAAATCCGAAAGAAAGAATTTTTGAACAAGTAACTTTTGGGCCAATTTCGTATTGTCTAGCCCTGCCATAACAACTTAGGTCATACATCTTTGTTTTTTTTAGGCCACGTTTATTTTATTGATTCCAGTTTAAAATTTAAATTTTTTTACAATAAAAAATTCTCAGAAATAGTCACATTTAATTTTTTTACTACAATATAAAAAAATACTAACATAAAATCACATATGAACTTAAATTAAAAATTCAAATCAACGAATTAAACGAGTCCTTAATTTTTACTATAGAATTATGTAATGAGTGGTAAAAATAAATTGGAAGAATCTGTCGTGTGTTTCAAAAATGTATAATTGCTATGAATTATTTGTGCTGCTGTGCATTCTTCAAGGGACACATGAAAATTTGTGCCGTTGTTGCCATTTTGTCCAACATGTTCGGATGAGATGATAGAAGTATAGAACGTCAAACAGAAAAAAGGATAGAATAGAACAAATCATGAACATGGTCATGAATAATAAGTTAATGATGTAACAGAGAATGGTACTAAGCATTATGATATTTTTTTGTTCGCACAATAACATTTTTTTTTTACTAATAATGTTGAAACATGTCACTTACAAGATTTTAACTGTACAATCATATTTGTCTTTTCTTTAAAAAAAAAAAAAGGAAAAAAGGCATGCAGCATGGGCAGTATGTAACCTTCAATTTATATTATGGAGATTTCTTTGATGGGCATTGAAAAAATAAACTACTGAACAGACTATTTTCAATCATTAAAACTATAGAAGAAATTGTTTGTTTTACATTTTTTTTTTCAATTTAGGGTCAGTTTAGTAGTACAGTAGATTTTAAAAAAATTGTTGTTAGCTGTGCTGAAAAAAAACAGCTGAGTGTTTGATAAACTGTAATTATATAAGTATTGATTCCAGGAATATTATGAGTGTTATAAAAGTTCATTAATTGTACTTCAAGGTAATTGCTGTACAATCTTAAAGCTAAAGTTGTCTTTAGGCCTCTTCTGATTTTAACCGTAAATTCTTTAAAAATTCTTTAAAAATAATTTTTTATGATTTTTACTAAACACAAATTTCAACTTTAGATGATTAAAGAATTAATTTTAAGCTTTAAAAATCACTATCAAACATATACTTAATGTAAATTTAACCTATCCATCGATAAAAATTAATTCTCATACTATTAATTCTAACAGAAGAGAGATCATATAAAAAAGATCTTATATTATTTATTATTGGTATTTCTTTTACTGCGAAACAGACTAAAGTCTACACCCACTTTTAACTGTTTAGAAGAATATTTTAGGGGCT
Source organism: Morus notabilis (assembly GCF_000414095.1). Classification (NCBI taxonomy): domain Eukaryota; kingdom Viridiplantae; phylum Streptophyta; class Magnoliopsida; order Rosales; family Moraceae; genus Morus; species Morus notabilis. The sequence continues at coordinate 275,171 of NW_010359373.1, read as the reverse complement.
TATATCAAGTGAGTATCCAAAGTCAATTATTTGAAATTTCTCTGACTTCTCCAAAGCAAGAACATGTATTAGGTTTTAGACTTTTATAGTAGTTGGATTTTGGATAAGATCTGCAGTCATTTCTGACTTTCACTATCAATAGAAGATACATATTATTTGAACCCTTAAAATGACTTGTGTAGGCTCACAATTGTAGCAATGGTACTGCCTTGAAATTCGAAATCATGCAAGGAAGATTCCAGTTAATTTTGTTTAGATAATCTAATATTTAGAAGTCTTTTTCAATAGTCTTAAGGATAGTATAAATAGAGGGTTTAGTTGCTAGAGAGAGGGGGATCATATTTGTAGAAAGTGTCTAGTGTTGTGCACTATTTTGGAGATCGGGGGTCCTCGAAACCGCCCATTTATCCTGTAATTTTCCATTTTTAGTATTGTTAATGAAACATAGATTTTCGGGTTCCTAACAATGGTATCAGAGTATCTATGATCCACGGAGCTCTTTGAATTGAGAGAGAAACTTATGGCTGCTCTAAGAGCTCACAAGGTTTTTGGAGGGAGTATGGGAGAACTCCGGGACCATGTGGGGAAGATTCGGACCCAGATGGGTGACATGCAGGCGGCGCTGCGGAGGATGGAGGCACTGCTGGTGGCGCGGCCGATGGCTGGGGAGGCCGAGTGGGTCACTATGGTGAACGACGGGACGGGGAGAGGCGAGATCGCGCGCCTCGGGCCGAGGAGAGCCCAAATTGTGTCGACCTAGGCGGAGTAGAGGTGCCAAATCTGGCGAATTTTCACCGGAAAGCGCTGATTCACGAAGATCGAGGCCGCGAGAGGGAGTTTCAACGCCGGAGAGACATGGGTCTCATGGAGGAGCGCGAGATCCGTCGCGATCTGGGGCTGGGTGGTCCGGATCTACAGCGCGAGGGTTTGTTCGACGACGGGAGGAGGGCAGAAAGAGGTCGCGATCGTCGGGAGAGGGCGGCAGAGCTTGGTCGGAGATGAGAAGTAGAGTGGGAGCCAGAGTTAGAAGAGGAGAGGCTTGCTTCGAGGCTGGGACCGCATGGGCACCCTCGGAACAGGGAACCCAGCCCTGATTCGATCGCGGTTGGGGCTGATACCGGCCCGGTTTAGACTAGAGCTCGTGATTTCGGAGTGAAAGGGGTTGGTTCCGGTGCTACGGAGACAGATTCCTATGTGACGAAGGTTGGGCTCGATGATTTGGCTGTTGTTTGGATAGGGCCTCACGATTCCGGCGAGAAAGGGGTTGATTCCGGTGCTGCGGAGGTAGCTTCCGGCGAGATTGTAGTGGAGTCCCGCAATTCCAACTCCATTAAGGTTGATCCCGGTGAGATTGGTGTTGTTTTAAAAAATTCCGGCCAAATTTGGAGTGAGTCTTATGATTCTGACGCTCTTGAGGTTGTTTCCGGCGAGGTTGGGGCTGATTCCAGCGAAGGTAAGGCATGGTTTTGGAATTTCGGAACTATTGAGGCCACCGTTAGCGATTTGGGGGCTGTGTTCCCAAAAGTGTGGACTGGGCCTTATGATTCAGGAGTGAACTGGGTCAATTTTGGCATGGTTAGGATTGGACCTCATAATTAGAACAATATTGGGCCTAGTTCTGGTGCAATGGTGGTTGAGCCTCAAAATTCCAACACATTTAGGACTGGGTATGGTAAGTCTGTAGCTAGGTATGAAGCAATTGGAGATAGAGAGGTTGAAAGGGCGAAGACCTGGTTAGCTGAGACATAAACTTCTTTGTTAATGATGGGTTTGTCAAAAGCTTTTATGGTCATTGATAAGCTTGATCATGGGGCTCCAACTGGATTGGTGGACTTTGTGGCTGCTTTCTAAGATACAAAGAAGATGAAGAAGAAAGTAATTGATTGGCTCCAATTTGAAGACGTGTCTTACAAGGACAACATCAATTTGGAGATTCAAATTGAGGAACTAACAAAGCCTTTTGTTCTCAATCATTTAGATGTCATTTTTCAATTTTATTTCTTGATTTTCACCTTGAGGACAAGGTGATTCTTTGGGGCGGGGGTAATGTTAGGAACCTCATATTTAGAAGTCTTTTTCAATAGTCTTAAGGATAGTATAAATAGGGGGTTTAGTTGCTAGGGAGAGGGGGGATCAGATTTGTAGAGAGTATCTAGTGCTGTGCACTATTTTGGAGGTCGGGGGTCCTCGAAACCGCCAATTTATCCTGTAATTTTCCATTTATAGTATTGTTAATGAAGCATAGATTTTCGGGTTCCTAACAATGGTATCAGAGCATCTACGATCCACGGAGCTCTTTGAATTGAGAGAGAAACTTAGGTCTGCTCTAAAAGCTAATCACAAGGTTTTTGGAGGGAGTATGGGGGAACTCCGGGACCATGTGGGGAAGATTTGGGCCCAGATGGGTGATTTGCAGGCGGCGCTGCGGAGGATGGAGGCACTGCTAGCAGTGCGGCCGATGGCTGGGGAGGCCAGGTTGGGTCACGATGGCAAACGACGGGACGGGGAGAGGCGAGATCGCGCGCCTCGGGGCGAGGAGAGCCCAGATCGCGTCGACCCAGCGGAGTGGAGGTGCCAAATCGAGCGAATTTTCGCCAGGAAGTGCCAATTCACGAATATCGAGGCCGCGAGAGGGTGTTTTGATGCCGGAGAGACATGGGTCTCATGGAGGAGCGCGAGATCCGTCACAATCTGGGGCTGTGTGGTCCGGATTTGCAGCGCGAGGGTTTGTTCGACGACGGAAGGAGGGCGGAAGGAGGTTGTGACCATCGGGGGAGGGCGGCGGAGCTTGGTTAGCGACAGGAAGTGGAGTGGGAGCCGGAGTTAGAGGATGAGAGGCTTGCTCCGAGGTTAGGACCGCCTGGGCACCCTCAGAACAGGGAACCCAGCCCTGATTCGGTCGCGGTTGGGGCTGATTCTGGCCCGGTTTGGACCAGGCCTCGTGATTTCAGAGTGAAAGGGGTTGGTTCCGATGCTACGGAGATAGATTTCGGCGCGACGAAGGCTGGGCTTGACGATTTGGCTGCTGTTTGGATAGGGCCTCACGATTTTGGTGAGAAAGGGGTTGATTCCGGTGCTGCGGAGGCAGCTTCCGGCGGGATTGTAGTGGAGTCCCACAATTCCAACTCCATTAAGGTTGATCCCGGTGAGATTGGTGTTGTTTTCAAAAATTCCGGCCAAATTTGGAGCGAGTCTCATGATTCTGACGCTGTTGAGGTTGTTTCCGGCGAGGTTAGGGATGATTCCAACGAAGGTAACGCATGGTTTTGGAATTCCGAAACTATTGAGGCCACCGTTAGCGATTTGGGGGCTGTGTTCCCAAAAGTGTGGACTGGGCCTCATGATTCAGGAGTGAACTGGGTCAATTTTGGCATGGTTAGGGTTGGACCTCGTAATTAGAACAATGTTGGGCATAGTTCTGTGCAATGGTGGTTGGGCCTCAAAATTGCAACACATTTAGGACTGGGTATAGTAAGTCTGTAGCTACGTATGAAGCAATTGGTGACAGAGAAGTTGAAAGGGCGAAGACCTGGTTAGCTGAGACGAAAACTTCTTTGTTAATGATGGGTTTGTCAAAAGCTTTTATGGTCATTGATGAGCTTGATCAGGGGGCTCCAATTGAATTGGTGGACTTTGTGGCTGCTTTCCAAGATACAAAGAAGATGAAGAATAAAGTAATTGATTGGCTCCAATTTGAAGACGTGTCTTACAAGGACAACATCAATTTGGAGATTCAAATCGAGGAACTAACAAAGCCTTTTGGTCTCAATCATTTAGATGTTAATTTTCAATTTTATTTCTTGATTTTCACCTTGTGGACAAGGTGATTCTTTGGGACGGGAGTAATGTTAGGAACCTTATATTTAGAAGTCTTTTTCAATAGTCTTAAGGATAGTATAAATAAGGGGTTTAGTTTCTAGGGAGAAGGGGGATCAGATTTGTAGAAAGTGTTTAATGCTGTGCACTATTTTGGAGGTCGGGGGTCCTCGAAACCGCCCATATATCCTGTAATTTTTCATTTTTAGTATTGTTAATAAAGCATAAATTTTCGAGTTCCTAACACATTTCTGACTTTGACTATCAACAGAAGATATATATTATTTGAACCCTTAAAATGACTTGTGTAGGCTCACAATTGTAGCAATGGTGCTGCCTTGAAATTCGAAATCATGCAAGGAAGATTCCAGTTAATTTTGTTTAGATAATAAATAATTTATTCAAAAGAATAAGCATTTTGATAATAATCTCTGTTTTGTCATAATCCTGACTATCTATTCATAATTAACATCCACCATATTAACATAAGCAAAGTCACTAACCGCAAAGTCAACTAAAAGCAAGCTACGAGAACCTAATTCCAATGCCTTACAAGGATTCAACTCTTCACTTCTCAAGACCCAACCAAAATTTGTAAACTTGTAATTTGTCAATGCAAAACTAATTTCTTACCACCAATAAATCATTAGAACCTTCAGATTTTAGCTCAAACTAATTAAAATTCTTTAGTTAGCTTTCAACTATTAATTTTAAGTTGCAATATCCTTAACTTGTTTCTATCGGCTCCTTGTCAGGGGCTTTCTCCGGACCTTCACCAACCAGTTGTTCATTGATATTTTGGTCTGCAGTTTTCTCATCAGCCTCATTATTTACCTCTTCACTTGCGGGTTCAGTTGGAGCCGGAGGCAACACCTCCGCCACAGTCTTCACGAGCTCGTCAACGTCATCCCCTAAACGCTTCTCGCAATCCTCTACAATCTGTAAACATTGAAAAACCAGATTACTAATTGTTCCAAATTTGAATATTAACAAACGTAGTAAACCATGACTAGTTTATATGGTTAAAATGGTCTTGGTTGTTCTACAAAACTCAACGCCATTTATGGCCAGTCTTCCAAATATACTAGGGTAGGACTTCACTTATTGAACTTGAGCCATTATCAAAGGTAGAATCAAGAGATAAATCTATAAAAGGACAACGTCCTGCTATTAGTTCTGTCTCAACACACACACACACAAAATAATAAATTAAAGAGCCGAGTCAATGTATATGGATATGAGAATTCTACCGTATGGTATGAACTACCCTACCGGTCGGACACGGTTCGGAATCGTCCGACTTTCATCAAGGTTTTTTTAATTATCATAATTTTCTTAATATAATACGATTATGATATGATACAAGCCAACAATTTTTTAATATCCTACCAATGAATTCTCCATATAGATAATAGCAAACTTCTATTCTTTGCTCATATTATAGCTCTTGTTCTCGCATCAATCAAAATGATATCAGCATTCAGTTCAAATCTGCCAAACGTATGCAGCTCTACTTATGTCATAATCACATGCATTAAGCAAACATCAATACTGTGAGAGATGATTGTAATTGTCATGAAAATTTAAGCAGTTCAAAAAAGAGATGAGAAGAAACTTAGTCATGGTTACCAAGTAAATTTCAACTGCAGTGGACGCCCTAATGTTGATAATATTGAGCACCTCAGCTTTTGCAAGGTCATACTTTTTGCACTTCTCCAAGAACTCATTGACGTTTTCTTTTGTCTGATCGCAAGCAGCAGTCTCAACCAAATAGTCATAAACCTAGACCCAAAAAAGTGTGGCAATTAGCTATCACTCTAAGCAAATTACACAATAATCTCTAGGGATAATAACAAAAATCTTTCTTGTGTTTCATAAAAAATTTGAGTTCCATCCTATGTTTTCATCAATATTGCACATATGCCCTACGTTTATAAATTACATTAAACTATCCTTTACCTTTTACAAATCACGAGGAAAACCTCCCATACTATTCGTAAAACGTAAGGAATAGGTGCAACATTCTAGCAAACATAGGGAAAATCGTAACACTTCGATAAAAACACAATCGAGATTTCTTTCATAGTCCGTAGTCAATATCAGCAAAATGGGAGCAAAATATAGGACAAACTTTGTATTCAGATGGAGCTACATCGGCAAGAACCCTTGTTGGATCCTTTGAAGCTCCTTTGGATTTTAGAAAATTGAGCACTTCAAAATTGGCAAGTGCACCAGCATTAGCCTCTAGTCTGCAAAATATAGTCAAAAGGCCTCATTTTTAAATATACCCAATAAGTCAAAAACATGAGATAATCTAAAAAATAATGAGTAATAATAATTTAAGCACATACATCTTCATTCCCAGAAAATCAGATATTGAGACAGCTGAAACTGTAAAGTATCACTTTTCTTTCTCCAACCCCACAAGCCAGTGACCGTCAGAAACAGATTAGATTCCCCTTTCAAGCTAAATTCACCAAATGATCTACAAAAAAGGCCCAAATATTTCAAAGTAAATTCAATGCCGGCTAACAAATTATCCACAAAAGTCTCAAAATGTTGAAATTAATCATATAAATTATTTTTCTTTCAAAAGTAGATAAAGGTTTCAGCTTGATTCCATAATATTTGCGGAACTATTTTTTATTTTTGTAAAAACATGAATCAGTATTCTCATGCCCGAGAACCCTAATCGGTGACTAATTGGGATTAATAAAATTAAAACATATAACAAGAAAATCATCAAGGAAAAACTCAATAGGATCGTATATAGGTACTGAGAATTGCAGTTTTTTTTTTTGGGTAAATCAGAATGACAAAAGAGAATTCATCACACTTGTAATTGAAATCAAGAAGGAAATACCAATTCAATAGGAAACTTTCGGAATAAGATCACTCAAAAGAGAGAACTCTACCTCAAAATTTCAAGATCTCTACAAATTTCTCCTTTTTCCAAAAACTTTCGCCGCAGAGTTTTGGCCCTTCTACTCTGTCGGAAGCTCGGTGGTGACGCCAAGGAAGTTGTGCTGCCGTGAGAGAGAGTGAGAGAGAGAGAGCGTGTGTTCGGCGGCAGAGCGAGACGAGGAGGCCAAACTTCAATTTTGTCAAAATTTTAAGTTTTAGAAGGGCATCGCTGCAGCTTTTTTTTTTTTTTTTACGCCAACTTATAATTTCCTTTTTTGCTGGTTTAGTATATGAGTTTAAATGAGTGGTTTTGATTATTATTAAAAAAATATAGTATAAAATTTTAATAAAATTAAAAAAGTTATTTTTGAGAGGGCGTGGGTATAAATTTTTATGTTTAATTTTTTATTAATATTTTTTTGTTAGTAAAGTTATTGGATTAAAAAAGTTATTAATTAAGAATAAAAGATGTAAATCTTGATTCATGCATTTTTAAAAGGTATTTATCTCTTTTCTTCTTATATTTTTTTTTGAGAAAAAAACACTAATTTAAAAATATAGGTTTGAACCCATAAAAAATCCATGTACCAAACATATAATTTTTAAATATGGAGTTTTTAGCACATTTGCCTCCTATATTTCTCATGGTTTAACAAATTGTTCCCAAAATTTTAATTTTGGCAAGTTGTCCCCTCAACTTTTAAAATTGTTATAATATGCCCTATTTTGACGACGATTGTGTTAAATTAATGTAAAAAAACACGTTCAGTTAAAAATTTTAACATTTCAATTCAAATGTAACACCAAATATTTTAATATCTCAACTTTTAATCTCTTAAATCTAATAAAAAATATTGAGCAAATTTAGTTAAATGGAGCACATTGCAATAAATTTACAAGTTCAGGAGGTAACTTATCAAAATTAAAAATTTAGGGGGCAATTTACTATACCAAGACAAGTTCGGAGTGCAATTATGCCAAAAACCCTTAAATCTATAGGCTGTTAGCAATACAAAAGGCTGACACATATTATCAAATTGACGATTAGAAATACAAGATTCATATGTGATCTGGTTTGAAAAATAATGAGCTTTACCTTTCATGTGCAAATCTTGTATCTTAAAATGTCAACCATTTCAGTGCTAACTTTGCCTAAACATATCCATTCGTTTCGCACATTCGAGTTGAGAACTTGAGTTGAAAGGTGAATTTATATGAGAGAAAATACTATAACAGAAAAAATTAAATTTAAATTTTTATAAGAGAAAATACTATAACAAAAAAGTTTAAATTGTGATTCGAATAGTTAAACAAATAAAGCATTACGGAGTTATGATCAGATCTGATAAGTTAATTTTATTCCTTTTCTATTTCTATTGACTAATTATCTTTCCAAAGGTCTCCTGCAGCTTATCTTTTTTCTACCATTTCTTTATTATCTTTCCAATAAATCTTCCGTTAAGTAACTAACAAAGTATAACTATTGGATATATGGACGTGACTTTTTATTTTTAAACTAAACAATTTCGTTTTCAACTTCAGCCTTAATCATACTCTCTCACAATTTTATCGAAAAGTTCATAAAGAAAATATCTATTCTTAATGTATTACATTTTTTATCTTTAACTATCATATTACCCTATTGGTCATGGTTTTGTACTTCACAAGAATTGTTATTGTGTAAGGATTTATTATATTTATATTTTCAGTAACAAGATATTTTATAAGATGTGAATTTGAATGGGAAACATTAAAAAAATTAATTGATTTATACTAAGATATCTTTAAAGTATCAATAGCAAAGACACAGGAAATAAAAAGAAAAAAAAAAAGAGTAAAAAAGGTCAAGTGAGTCATATTATATATATATATATATATTGCTACGATTCAAATTTCAAGTGAATCATTTGATATGTTCAATCTCATAATATAACTTCAGCTTAATCTAGTAAGAAGAGTGACATGGAAGAATTTTTATGTGATTTATAAAATGTGTCAGCACATGCCACTAATGCATATCAAATGAAACCCTGCATCCTTCAATAATAGAGTAATATATATACATATATATATATAAAATACTATGACTTTCTCTGCTGCGAAATTTGCATTTAGCGGAAGCTTTTCACTTTCATTATGTATTACTATTACAAAAATATACAAAGCAACAAATAAATCCTTTTGAAAAAAAAAAGTGAAGAGTTTTAAGGGCCACACTACTGCCTGAAAACAGTAAAACCAGGACAAATATGGCAGCTTCCCAATCATTTACCAAAGCATTGAAAATTTGTTCACAAAAGAAACTCAATAGTTTTAAGTTCCACAGGCAGATCCCCATCACTACTTCTTTCCCTTATAGCCATTAAACTCCTTTTATCACCTTCTAAATAAGCTTTCATGAAGGCAATCACAACCCCACCAACAAATTTCCTCATGGGCTCTCTAGTCTTTCCATTTTTACACAAGCAATAAGTAGTTTTCCCTCTTATCCCTTTAGTCTCATCATCCAACATATCAACATGACCATAATCCTTGACCACAAAGTAGCAAGCAGGCTCTCTACACTCCTTGAAGAAGTCCTCATGGTTAACACCTTTGGGAGCACAAGGAGGGAACAAAGGGTTCCTCTTGACTTCACCCAAACCCGACCCGACGACCATTACCGGCATACCGAGATCAAATGAATGGGGGACATAGGTGAGGACTGGTGGAGGGGTTTGTTTCCCTTTGTCCATTCCATCAACCGGGTCAATGCCAATAAGAGCTGAGAATTTGAGGGTGGTGATTGTTTCTTTGCTTAGAGCTAGCGCAAATGAGGTTTTGCCACCGCGGCTGTGGCCGGCTAGGGCTACTTTGCTCAGGTTTGGCTTGACTTGCTGTGGTAGCAAGTATTGGAGTCCTTTGGATAACCAGTTTGTTACTTGAGCTGTAGACTTTATTTCATCACTTGAGTCTGGTCCAGCCACAGTATATAGCTGGTCAGTGCAAAGAAAAAGAAAATAAGTGAGCCAAGTGCTCAATAGCATCTGATATGAAGATTCAAAGAGGATATATAATTCTAAGGTCGCCTTTACTAGTTAGGAATTCGGTGAATCAGAAATAAGTTCCGATGACCAAAGGAACTAAAGTTTAGGTAGAATTGAGTTTCAGAATTTCATTTAAGTGTTATACTGAATTAATAGTAATAAAGTTCTAGTCAAATTAACTACAATTCTACTGTTTACTGAACAAAGGAATTAGATGACTAGTGTGGTTAAATAATGTTGTATGGAAGAAATGAATAAATTAAAATGACATTATTCAGTAAAATAAAGTGGTTACTCCCTTTTCTTTTCTTTTCTTTTCTTTTTTTGCCTGAAAAAATAACTGAATTTGTAAATATAAGGTGAGTGAGAGAACTTCATTCTTGACTTGCTGAGACTCCAATAATAAAAGTAGACACTAGAATTCAAAATCAGGAATTTAAGTTTCTTTCTACATTTTTTCTCAAAAAAAAAAAAAAGTTTATTTTTTCTACATTTGAACTTCTGATTATTAAACATGTCAAAAAAAAAAAAGGACATTTGGAAAATGTTTTGTAGAGCAAATTTATATGAATAGATAATGGAAAGTTTTGGAGTAACAAGCTGGAAATGGCATTTGAATGTGAATGACAATAAGAATGGCCTCAAAACAGCCAAGTTTATTGGGCAAATCCAAAGGAGATTAATGGGAAATCAGAGCATATAAAACAAAGAAGTAGAAAAAAGTGTAACTGATAAGGACAGCCACTTGGCTGTTTCATTGCCAACCAAAACATGCCAAATTTAACAAATACCATAACCGCAGTGCTTTTCAGTAATTTGCCTAGGACCCATCAACCATGTCAAGTCCTTCTAGTGTGAACCATAAGCATAAAAAACTTGCAAGCTAAGACAGGTCCAAGAAAAAGAATTGCAGGTAATTAGCTTCTTTCGAATGCCAAAATCACTAAGGGGTTGTTTTTGAGTGTAACTTGAGTGTAATTTTTTAGTTGAATTTAAGTTATAACTTGAGTTGAAGTTAGAATTTGAATAAAGTTGAGTAAAATTGAATAAAGTTGAAACTTAAAAAAACGTGAATTTGAATAAAGTTGAAACTTGAGTTGTTTTTTTTTTTAAAGTTTTTAGACAAAAAACATGTCCTAATAAACTTCATCCGTTTCGCTAATTTGAATTAAAAAAAAATTTAAATTTTTATAAGAAAAAATACAATAACAATAATTCGAATTAAGAACGGGTTTATATAATGTTGTTCTAAGTATATAAAATTGAACCTTCGGGTCAACAATTATCCGGATAAGATCACTTAATGAGGTTCATTTACAGACTACAGTATTACTCTTCCCGGAAGTCTTTATAGTCGATCTGTCTGTAAAATTCGTGTTTCACCTATGCATTATATATATATATATATATAATTGAACCATTTAGGCAAACACCATCAATTCTAATATTATTCTTCAATAATGGGTCAAATCAGCAAAACAAGTTTCAGAACTTTTTCAAATAAGGCCCCATTTGACAAAAAAATCAAAGTCACCAAAAAGAAGCAATACAAATTCTAGAGAGAGAGAGAGAGAGAGAGAGAGAGAGAGAAGTGCCTGAGGGGCTATAACGATGAAGCCATGAGAAGCAACATGTTGGAGAAGTTGAGAGTAGAAAGAGTTGTAGAGAAGGTAGCCATGAGAGAAGACAAGAAGTGGGAATTCTCCTCCTTCAGATGGCATGGCGATCAGAAGCGGCTTTGGAGGTGGAACTGGAATTCTTGTCTCGGCCTCTACTTTTTGTATGACTGTTGAGTATTTTCCACTCTCATAAACGTTGGAATTCACGGTTGAGGAAGTTAAGGAAGACATTTTCTGAAGTTGTTGTTGTGGCTTTCTGAGGTAGTAAAACAGGATTGCTTTTTTGCTTAGAGCTTCTGATAAGCTCCGAAGAGATATTTCTGTGGTGTTATTTATAGCCTTACTTCTCTGATATTTCTACTTGGGCTCAAGGCCCAAATATTCCCACTCTTTCAATTTGTGCTCCCGAGACTCACTACCGTAGTCCTCAAATTCGATATTGATATGGAAAACCGTTTCAACCGTTCGATTGAAACTGGTGGTCTCAACTTACGTTCTCCTGAAACAAAACTAGACAAGCCCACACTGGATAAAACCTTTCCTTAATTACCAAAAGCCACGAAAAATACTAATAAAAAAAAAAACTCCGGCGAACCATCCACCATCCTTGCCCCTCCGCCTCCGTAGCTCGCGACGCAACCCACGACGACGAGAGCCATCCCTTAAAAGCGCACGAACTCACCTCCCCTCTCCGACGTGACGCGGTTTGCTTCTCCTCCGCCACGTGATTTTTTTCTCATCCGCCGCTCGATTTTCTCCTCCTTCGCCGGCCGCTTGATCTTCTTCTCCTCCGTTGCGCGATCTCATTCTCCTTTGACGTGAGCTTCCCGACTCTTCTAAAGTGCGCTTTCTGCAGATTAAAGGTCGTGAATCGCGACCAGGTTTGTGATGAGGACGCGACCGAAAGGTGGGTTGCGACCCATCGCTATCTGGAGTCATCGGTGGCGACCCCAACCCACCCCTCCCAAGGGTTGGTCGCGATCTGACCATTTTCATATCTGGGTCACCGGCAACCCCCTCATTCAATCTGCAACTTTTCGTTTTTTTTTTATTTAAATTTTCGTGTTTGAAAAATTAGTGTGGATGGGCTCATCTATCTATTAGTAAACTTCTTTATTTTCGGTCGTACGTCAAAAATCCGTTATTGATATCGTAAAAAGATAAAGACGGTATTGAGTAGTTTCCTTGTTGTTTACATGAATTTCTAATACAGGAACTATCTTTTTCACTACAGTTAAGAATTATTGTTTTAGCCTCTAGATTGATTTTTGACCGGCATGATCAGAAATTATAATAGACGTCATTTTTTCAAAAATATTTGTGGTAAATATATATTTTGAAATATTTGTAATAAATAACATTATTTACGATAAATGATTCATTTATGAAATAAATTATAAAATAAGTATACTATTATTATGCTTTGTAAATGAATCGTAAATATACTATTTATCATATATATTTTTAGAAAAATATTATTTAGCTCCTCCTTCCTAAAAAATAACCTTTCTTTAAGAAAAAACTATTATTCATCTGTATTTGATATTAATGTTCCATTTTTCTTCTTTTGTTTCCTCCTTTTGCTTGAAATTCAATGTTTTATTAGTTATTACTTGTTCACATACTTATTTAGGCCTTGTTTGGATTGACTTAAAATGATTAGATTTTAATTTATTTAGTCTAAAAACTGTTTTTGAATGCTTTTAGATAGACACGCGAATTAGATTTTTGACTTTTATAAGTTGTTTTAGAACAAAACACCTCTTTAGTGCTTATAGAAAAAAAGAGCTTATCAAAAGGTTTTCTTAACCTTTTATTTGTGAATCTATCAATATAATAGAAATGGTAAATCGCGGGTACTATTATTAAGCGTTTTTTACCAAAATGGTGACGTTTTGGTTGAAAACGCATGAACAGTAACATTCCCGCACATTTTTTTTGGCTGGTTTAGTTTTTTCCCTTCATCTCCTCTTTTTCTTTTTGCTTTTTTCCTCTAAAATTTTATATTTTCCTACGTAGATATTTCTTTTCGATGATACCCTAAAAGTTATTTATTCTTTCATTTTAATCTTTTTTTTACCCTTCTCTATTTTTGTCCTAAAATTTTATTTCCTTCCATTTTGGTTTTGTACTAAAACTTTTTTAATTCTTCATTTTGGTATGTTTTTGACTCATTTTATTTATTTTCTTATTATTTCTTCATTTGGTCCTTTTTTATCTTTTTTTACTATTTCTCCTAAACTTTTTTTTTTTTTTTAATTTTAGCTTCTTTTTGAATTTTGTATTCATATGTTTTATACTTTTAATAATAACACAATAATTAAAACTTAATATATGATTACTTCTTAGGTGCGTAGCACGCTTTCTTGAACTAGTAACAAATTAAAAATTCTATGCACATCTTTTTATAATAATAAGAGCTTTTGATTCTATTTATTCATATAGGTTCAAAAGCTTTTTTAAAATTGAAAAGTTTTTCAATTTACTATCCAAATAATAATTAAAAAGTGTTTGATTTATACATCTTTTCTTTAAAAGTAAAGATGCTGGGGCTCTTTTACGGCGGGCCTGCTGACATGAAGAGTGAGGCATTCATGGCCTCTCTCGATTGGTCCGGTGCGGCATTGATTTATACATATTCTAATTGGTCCATATGCCCCCCTCGGCCTTATGTCCCTCTGCCCCTACTCATACTGTGGGATCAAAATTTTTTGTTAGTGCGTGTTCTTAAACAACACCAACGCCTTTTAACATTGTTCGTTAAATTATGATAGGGGCGAGTGTGTAGATTTCTTGTGCTCGATGTTGAAACAAGATGAGAAGCATGTGTGGTAACCAAATGAAATAAGTTTGTAAGTAAACAATAAGAATTTCACTAAATACCACATCTCGATTGGAGGATCTATGGCTTAGCTGTGTATAGAATGATGTATGAATCATTCTATATCACCATATAAAAAGCTCAACGAAGCATTCAGTGGGATGGATTTACTTTGTTGAGTTGTCCGTGTTAAAGCAATTCAATTGCATAGTGATATTTGGAGTTTACATGAACCAAAGTGTCAATTTCCTTCGATTATCGTTTGTTTTGTCGTTTTCTATTCAACTTGTCATTTTCTATATTTTGTTATTATCATTTTAGAGTTCTTTTTTTTGCCCGACTTCTTTCAATTGTCTTTTTCCTTTTATTGCCAACAACCTGGTTATTTTCATTTATTTTCTTCTGGATCTTTTCTATTTCGTTGTCATTAGAGCTGTAAGTTTATAACAGACCATACGGGCTGGTTCGAGACCTACTATTGTTGGTTCAGATCCAACCTTAACCTCTGGTCTGAGCCGGGCCTAGGTTCAAGCCCGAATACTTATTCGGGCCTAGTGGTGTCAAAAGGGCCGTGCCAGGCCAGCACAACCCTTCTAACCCAAGGCCCGTCACAGGGTTGGGCCAGGCATGAGGGAAGACCCTCAGGCCCAGCCCTGGCCCCGACCCTTGTCCATAAGGGTCGTGCCTGGGCCGGGCATGAGGGAAGACCCTCAGGCCCCAGCCCTGGTCCCGGCCCTTGTCCATAAGGGCCCGGGCCCAGGCCCTTCATGAGTCGGCCCTGGCCCTTTTCAATCTGTTGAAATCAATGGTCCAATTTATGGCCGTTGAGCATGCACTAGTCGATTGGATTGCACTGGATTAGCATTTATTATCATATTTAATGGCAAAAAAAGGAAATATACCATATGCCCTAAAAAGATGTGAATTTATTAAATTGAAATAATATGAATAATTACACATGAATGACTGGCTCGTTAAAAACCTTACCAAGTAAAACCCGTGGGGAGATCGGGACAAAACCTTAGTGAAGGAAAAAAGAATGCAGTAGACAAGGATAATTAGATTACACTGTGGCCGAATTGCTTCCAGAATATGTTGTTATGTCTAAGCTTGAAAAATAGTCTATAAGTGTATCATCTGTATAATGTTGTTTTCGTCTTCTTGCATCTTTCTAGTCTTTCACGCACATTAGCCCCTCCAAGATATCCGGGTACATTCTTCTCCTCTTATTGTCAATAATTCGATTGCTTACACTAAATGCTTGCTCTGATGCTACTGTGGACACTAGAGTTGTCAAAATGTCACGTGCTATAATGGATAATGTTAGAAAATGATCTTGCTTGCTCTTTCACCACTGTAAGATTTCTAGTTTGTCGTCATCAATTAAAAATTTTGAGTCAAAATATTCGCCAAGTTCTGAAGACAATCCATGTGTTGATGATGATCCTGATACTTTCTCTTTTCTCTTCAAGAAGCTCCACGATGAACTTTTAGGCCCGGAACTGCTCTTTGATGTCGAAGTTGATTGTTGTTGTTCTCTTGTTCTGTATTTTTTTTTTTCATACAATGCAAACATATGTTCTAACATTTTCCTTGCATCATCAATAGTTAGTTCCATATCAATAGACAAATTATCTATTGTAGCAGACATCAAAGATTATGTGCCATCAATTGACATTTAGGATCTACAATTGTTGCTAATGCATATAAAATTGAACAACTGACCCAAATTACTCTTAAAGTTTCTTTCCATTTTATTTACTATGGGTGCAAAAAGATCAGTATCCCTATAATAAGCAAATGTATCAGAAATATTAAATAATTGATGCAAAGCAAGATGAACAGTAGGATAATACACACCAGAAAGTAACTCGGTAACATTGTAGAATACTTCTAAAATTTTAAGTACTCATCAATCTTCCAATCTGCATCATAAATAAAATGCTCACCATGCTTACTGTTCACATATGTAGTGATTATCTGTTGATACGAAATAACATTTTTCAACATTAAGTAGGTAGAGTTCCACCTATGTCGAACATTTGTTGGAAATTTTTTTAGCCTAATCTGACTATTCCTACAATATTGGCAAAATTCTTAGAGCTGAGCTCCCGAACTAGAGATGAATGATAACGCCTCTCTACTTTTAGTTAGATGAAGAGATATAATTTCAATACCAGCTTGGACTACTAAATTTATGATATGGCATGCACAACGTTGATGAAAAAATTCTCCACTAATAAGTGGTTTCAAATTTGTTTTGACCATGTTGATAGCAGTTGTGTTTGCTGGTGCATTATCAAAAGTAATAGTTAAAACTTTATCTTCAATGCCATAAAAATTAAAAATTTCCATAATAGTAGAAAAATAACATTTGCATTATGTGGAAAAGGACATAAACGAAAACCAATAATTCACTTTTACAAAACCCAACCCTCGTCAACATAATGAGCCGTGACGCATAAATAACCAATTTTATTACAACCCTCCCAAAGATTAGATGTGCAAGAGACTGTAGCATTAAAAGACTTAAAATTATCAACAAGTGATTGTCTCATTGCATAAAAAAGTTTCATGAAATCAGCTATAGTTGTGTTTCTACTAACCCTGTTAAATTGTGGACAAAATACAGTCTGAATAAATTCTTCAAATGGTTCATCATCTACAAAAGACAATGATAATTCGGCACTAGCTACAAATTTAGCTAGTGCCTATCACGAGCACGTTGTGCATCATATGTAAAATTTTGTAAACCTTGATTTGTGAGTGAAAGTGTTTGTTGACGGGAGTCCACACTACCACTTTGGTGTAATGGTAGACATGCTTACCAATGTCTATCAGGATGGCCTGTACCCTCACCTTTTTTGTTGGAAAAGTGTTTTTTGTAATGTTTACAAACCGCACGCATTTCAATTTCATATGTTTTTGGATTTGGTCATAGCTCCTTTATGTAATGTTGTCATGCAGGAGCTGTGCGCGGTCTTTTTTCCCTTGCACGTTCTCCTATATCCTCGTTGTGTATCGACTGGTTATCAACCGAAACATTATCCGCATCAGTGGGGTTGGAGTTGTGCAACAAAATTTCATCCTCATAAAATGGTTGATCTCCAAAATCAGAAAAATTTGATTCCGCCATTTTCTGTAAAAATTAAAATTAAAATTAATGTTAACAAAAATATTTATAAACAATAAACAATGTAAATAAACATTAAATAATAAAATATTATACCAAAATAATGAGTATAGTACCTTTTTTCAGGATGTCTTTAATTTGATTGAAATTTGTAAATGAAAGAGATAAGAGAAAGTTAGGAATCAATAATGAAAGCTAAGAATCAGAGAGAGAATATGAGAGATAGAGTTATGAGAGTGAGGTAAGTTGAGAGTTGAGAGTGATGTAGAAGAGTTGAGAATGTTGTGAGGGAGATAGGGCTTTTATAGGGGTTTTGGAGCATGAGGGTTGAATTTTATTGTTGGGCATGTCACGGGTCGGGCCTCGGACTAGCCGTTTTCGACTGTTAGGCCCATGACGTGTCGAGCCGCGTGCCGGGCTGTTTTTGACTGTTGGGTCTGTCACGTGCTTGGGCCTTCAACGGGCCAGGACCGTGGACTGAGAAAATGAGGCACAACCCTAGCTCGGTAGACGTGCTTGGCCGGCCCGTAACAGTACAGGACCGGACCGTATCGAACCTCACACTGTAGCGGGCTAGGTCAGGCCGTCCATAGACGGCCTCACCTAATTGACACATCTATTCAGGCCTCGCCAGACACCATCTTTTTAAAAAAGTTTTGAAAATACCTTATAAAATTTCAGATCGAGTCGGCCCTGCCTCTTCCGGACTTTTAGAGCCAGACTGTGCCGACTCTCTCCCCTTTAAGGTTGGGTCAGGCCGACCCAAAATTTCCATACGGCTCACAGCCCCAACTGGAACGAAAGACCCGAACTTTCATCTCTAATATTCAATTATCTTTATTGTCGTTTTCTCTTCTTTTGTTGGTCCATGGTTGCTCGTTTCGAATTTTATTATTATTTTTTTTAAGCTTTATTTCGTTAAGATTTACATCGCTGTTCCCATTTTATTGTTGCTTGACTATTAAATATAGACTTTCCTTCTTTTGCCTTTACATGTCACTTTTAAGTTTGTCCTTATGTTTTCTTTTTCTTTGTTGTTATTTTTATGTCTTCTCATACCATTCAATTATCTTTGGAGTTTGCATATCTGTTGTCGTTTTATATCTTGGTTTGCCTTTCAGTTGTCGTTTTGAGTTTTGTCGTCGCCTCTATTTCATTCTCGTTCATCAGTCTATTGTCATTTGTTTTCTGTGTTCTTGTTCGCAAGGATTTTTTTCCTTGTTTTGTACTTTTATTGCTCCTGACTTTCATGTTTATTGTCACTACTTGGTGCTCGCTTGAATTCTCAGGTCTGTTTGATTCACGCGTTTAAAATTATGATTATGATTTTGTTAAACTACCTTTTTTACAAAAATTTTGAATAGAAAAAGTTTTCGCAAATGAGTTCTCTCATAAAATTTAAATTCAGAATCAAAATCACTAATTTAAACGTGTGAACTAAACGAGCCACTAATGTTTCCCTTGTTGTTTGAGTTTTTCTTGTTGCCATTTTTTTTCCCTTTCATATTTGTACCTTCTAGTTTCTTTACTCGGTTCTCAATTGATTTTTATTTGTCATTTCTAAATTTCATGTTGTTTATAATATTAGTATGGGGATATTACGTATTTGTACCCTTTGAAATCTTTTGTGATTTCACATTGTCACCCCCGAATTTTCTTCTTAAGAAGTTAATAATAATAGCAATTAACTCCAATAACAAGAATCAAATTAAAAATTCTAGAGAACTTGGAGAGTAATTCAAAGAGAAAATTGTAATTCAATATATAAGAGGAGCCCAACGAATCGCCACGTGGCCCACCTAGTGGGACTGATGTTGGGCCTGACTTGCCCCGCATAAGGATATAGACCAACCCGACCTAGATGCCCCCGCCGACCGAGGCCTGGGTCTTCAGCCCCTGGGCTAACCCGACCCCATAGCTTTTTTTTCTCTCTTTTTTTTGACAGATAAAGTTGGATTATAGTTATAATTACTTGTTCTTGTCTATATGAAGGGAAAATGCTGCTGATGTGAAGGCAAAGTTCATAGTAGAAGCTGCAAATTGTCCCACCGACCCCGAAGCAGATGAGGTAGTATTACAAATCCATATTGGTTTTATCGACTTTATAGGAATAAAGCACTAAAACAAACAAACTTGAAGAATGGTGAACTAATCTATCCCTTTCTGCAGATCCTGTCCAAGAAAGGAGTTGTTATACTTCCTGACATCTATGCAAATTCTGGTGGTGTGACTGTTAGCTACTTTGAATGGGTTCAGGTAAAAGAAACCAAATGAAACACTGTCATCGTTTCAATACCTAAAGTAGTTACATTTCCCCCTTCTCTATTGATTGCCCCCCTCCACCCCCCCCAAACCCCCCCCCCCCCTCTCTCTCTCTCTCTCTCTCTCTCTCTCTCTCTCTCTCTCTCTCTCTCTCTCTAATTTTCTCTCTCATTCTCACCCCTTCTCTACATGCTCCAAAACAAAACCCAAAACCATTTCCTCTTTCTCCATTAACAAGAAAAAGAATTTATAACAAAACCTACAGACAAAGAAGAAATTCTTAAATCCCATCATACATTTTGCTCAACCATTGTTGTATAATATGGGTGGATCCAAAGGTGACGTTGAATCTGGCTATAATGTTAGGCATGGCAATAATAACATGGATCAACTCTATCCAACGATGCTTGAGAGCCCCCAACTTCGTTGGGCTTTCATTCGCAAGGTTTACGTCATAATCTCCATGCAACTTCTTCTCACCGTCGCCGTCGCCGTAGCCGTCATCTTCTACCGTCCGATCCCGGATTTTTTCGTTAAGACAACGGGTGGCCTTATTGCCTACATTGCCATTATCATCTTTACCTTCCTACGTACGTAAACTCCAATGCATAAAATAATTTGTGAAATTAACACCTTTTTTTGTGTATTTCCTTTATATATAAGAAATTAATTTATGTTTGATATATATTTTTTCTGTTGTTCATATATAGTTATGATCGCGTTGTACTTTTTACACAAGCGTCATCCGGTGAACTTTCTCCTCCTCACGTTGTTCACAATTGCGATCGCGTTTTCTGTCGGACTCAGTTGTGCCTACACGAAAGGTATTCTTCCACGTGCAATTCCAACCATTTTTTCTTCTTTATCTTGGATCCATTGTCCAAAAAAAAAAAAAAAAAAAGAACTAGTTTTGTTTTTACATCATGTTATTCATTTATCATGAACTCATTAATTAATTCATCCTTTCGTCGTCATGAGAGGATCTGTCTCTCATGAATTTGATTTTGCTATACTTTCCAAAAAAACGAAAAAAAAAAAAATGGATTTCCTTGCAATATATGGATAATATTTATTTCATCAAAATCCTTATGCATTGCCTATATTGTAAATGATGCATAAAATAGACACGAATGAGATATATTTAGGTCGATCAGTTGTCTAATTTGTGTCTGTAAATGGTGGCAAATTTCTAATTTTTGTAATAGATTAA
The DNA here is from genome assembly GCF_000414095.1 of Morus notabilis. Classification (NCBI taxonomy): domain Eukaryota; kingdom Viridiplantae; phylum Streptophyta; class Magnoliopsida; order Rosales; family Moraceae; genus Morus; species Morus notabilis. Next base: position 254,380 of record NW_010359373.1, on the reverse strand, counting down.
AATAGATAGTTAATTTGTGTGTGTGTGTGTGTGTATATATATATATATATTGAGATACATTGATGTCGTATAACCTTTCTTGTTAACAGGGGTTGTTATTTTGGAGGCCGCAATTCTGTGCTCTATCGTGGTGGTTAGCCTAACTTTGTATACATTCTGGGCAGTGAAGAGAGGCTGGGATTTCACCTTTCTTGGGCCTTTCCTATTTGCTTCTCTCTTGGTTCTTCTTATTTTTGCCCTCATTCAGGTATATTTTATATTTCCACTTCAATTTCACACGTACTTGCATGTTTCATTGAACCAACATGTTTCTTGCTTCTCAACATTCACCACAAAAACTCTAGGCTTTTCAATTTGATCATAATGTAACTTTTGGACTTGTGGATTTAAGTGAGATAACATAATTCACCAGATAGACCATATGTCACTTTATTTCATAGGTTTAAACCACAATTCAAACATTTTTTTTTTCATTCTATTTTCTTTCACAAAAATAGAAATGGGAGTATTTCCTACATAGGCAAAGTCCCGTCTCGAAAAGAATGGGAATGGAGGACAAATTATTGGGGATGAGAGCGCGGATACGGATAAAATCTTATCCCAAGTTGTGCCGGAGTGGACACAAGGGAAACACTCTCCCACTCTGATATTATTTTAGTTATATATTTTATACAAATAAAAAATATATAATATTACCATTTTAAGCATCATTAATCCTTTTGTGATTTTGTTTTTAAAATTCGATTTCTATATGTTTAGAATTTGTTTTGTTTTCTACAAATTTTGATTTTGGTTTAAATTTAGAGTGCATTTCTATTAATTTTTTAAAATTTCTATAATTTTAAATTGCATAATTATATTAGATAAATAATAATTAGATAGGTATGGAGAAAGACCCTCCAATAGAGAATTCTTGACCCAATCCTATCTCTTCTTAAGTGGGGATGGGAGAAGTTACGGGAAGTAGGGGTGTAATTAGGCCGGGTAGGCTCGGGTTGGACTAAAAAATTAGGCTGAGCCGCATTGTGTGGGTTGAGAAAACTTTGGGCCGCAACACTCTCATAAGCCCACAAACCCGTAACCTGTCGGGTGACCTTGGGTAGGCTCGGGTTACTCGGGTTGACAGGCTTGGGAACTTTTCAATTATCACAATATGCATAATGCATAAAACAAGGGTGATCTCAAGGACTACATGATCACTTTTTAATCAATTAATCTATGTTTGTTACGGAATCATTATCAAACAGAACATGTCTTTCCTTCAAGAAGAGGTCTAAATGCAAGGTGAATAATTAAAACACACACTTTAAAATCAAACACTTCTAAAAAATGACAAATTCAGTATTTTGAAGAGAAAAAAAGTTGTAAGAGAAATAAGAAAAATCGGATCTTTTTAGCGAGACACAGGTAAAATCACAAAGCCAATTATATGGTGTCTAATTAACAATTACACAAATCCACCATCCACAGATTTAGCCTCTTTATGTTGAGTTAGGAAGATTTTTAACAATTACACAAATCCATCATCCACAGAATATAGAATCAACAAGAATTATCTAAAGACTCAACCCTTTATGTTGTGTTCGGAAGATTTTTAAACTTATTATCATTAGGGTTTGACATTGTTTTACCTATTTTTAAACATGTTCAGCCGGGTAGGGGTACCTCGGGTTCATGGAACCCCACCCCGCATCTCTACCCGCACAGTGCGGGTTGGGCATAATTAAAACCGAAAATTAAATAAAAAATTAGAAACCTGTGATTTTTGAGTAGGGTCGGCTCGGCTCGGCCGGATTCGTCGGGTTCGTGGTTTCTTACAGCCGTAACGGGAAGTGAGGATGGGGATGAGAATCGATCCCCCATACAAAAATTTAAATTCATATTCAAACTTTTAATTTTTCAGTCTGATTGCAAACATTTATGTGTGACTAATGCACTTCAAAACTTTATGATTACAAGTAATAATACACCTCATGAAAAAAATAGAATTATCATTTTAGACTCTTTTTTCTTTTTTCTACCCTTATCAAGTTAAAATTTTAATTTCGTGACATGCTTAGAAAGAAGAAGAGAGGAAGTTTCAAAACACATATCATTTTCCGTGTGGATGATTAATTAGTTTGCTTGCTTTAAAGCAAATAAAAAATAACCAATTTGGAAGTAATTATACACTGCTCATGTTCTTTTTTTTTTTTTTAAATGTAATTGGTGAAAACAGGTATTTCTTCCGCTGGGTAAGCTTACATTGATGATATATTCAGCCTTGGCATCGATCATATTCTGTGGGTATATAATATACGACACTAACAATATGATCAAACATTACACCTACGACGACTATATTTGGGCTGCGGTTGCTATTTATCTTGATGTCATCAATCTTTTTCTCAGTATTCTCAGTATACTCAGATTGAGTGACTAAAAAATTATTAATTATTATTATAAACCAATAATTTCTTACGGTCTCTTTTTATACATGTTCATTATATGGGAATAAAAGGCCTATGTGTAGATCTTTTGAGCGTGTTTCGTATAATTTCTGTTGATGGTGAAATTTCGTCAACAGGATTGCACCGAGTCATCCCTTAGTATCCCGTAAGGTTACCGGCCTGATATTGGTGTATATTTGAGATTATGTTTATGGAGTGCTCGAGTGAACTATGTGGTGAAGGAAATATGAATGTAATGCCTAAATGAAAGGACACACGAAGTTTATAGTGGTTCACTCTGTTAATGAAGAGTTACATCCACTGTATTCTTGTATATATTTTCTCTGTTCTCATTACATGTGAAAAGAAGAGAGCTCTCTCTTTGCTCAGGGCGTTGTCCTCCTTTTATAGTCCAAGTTTACTTCATGGACGGTTTTGCTGTGTAGGCCCATCACTTGAGTGCCTGCTACCCTATGGGCCCTGACCCATAGACTGCTAATCACCTCTTGGAATATTCACTCATACCATTTGTCCCTTGTTACGGCTCTGCAGACACCCTGTAATCCTTCCACCATCCACTGTTGGGTGGTTTAGGGGCTAGTAATTAATGCCTGTACTGTAACATCTTTCGAACCCAGACGCAACATGTTGTCAGATATCCTTCCCAAGGTATGGACTTCGTTATCTGTTTTGTCTTTGGCATCTAGGCTGTTACAAGGCGTAGACCGTTATGGCGAATGACCCCTTGCTGGCAAGAATTGCACGCCATCCAAATGTTCCATGGGATAACGGGTCGACCGCATGCAATAGGCTTCATTCTTTCAACATTTGAGAAGGAAAGAGCTCCAAACGTCGAGGGTTACCTGATGCGAGGATGAATAGGGCCATGTGGAATGCTATCGCAATTCGACACGTCATCCTACATTTTCCAGTACAATAATTTTCGTTTTCATTTTTCACATTTTTTGAGATAAAAAAGCAAAGATTGTCGAGGAAAACGCATTTGGAGGAAAAAAGGTGAAAAAAATGAAAATAAAAACAGTTTTCGGTTTAGTGTAAAATGACTTAAAAACTAAAAACGAATTTAATTCGTTTTTCATTTTCAGTTTTGGGTGGATGCCTTTTTTTTTTTAGGCAAGTGGGTGTAGGCTTAAATAAACTAATAAAGTGCTCTTAAATTAAAAGTAAAAATTGTATAACCTAACAGGGTTTAAGTTTTTTCTTATACTAAAAATAATCTCTTAATAAAACTACCAAACGCATTTTCAGAAATAATTCTTGTCTGAAATTGAAATTATTTTCATTTCTAATTTCATATAAAAAACAAAATTATTTTGTAACCAATTCCAAACGGCACCCTTTGTTTTTAGACTCATGTATTACTTCGCTTATTTTAGTGTTGTGTGGTGATACTAGGGATTTAATCAATAGGTGATATTATAGTACTACTTTTTTTTCTAGTTAAATTGTCTTATAGTTGAGGAATTTCATTTCATTTTAGTTTTTATGAACGTGAAATTTTGTATCAGTAAAATAGAGTACCGTTGCAACTAGTGTTTTTTTTTTTTTTTTTGGCTGAGGGATAGCTACAACAGGATACAGAGGCTAATGATCCTTTTTTAAGGATTTATTAAATAAATAGTTGAAGTTTTGTAAAATTAGCAAAACGACTGTTTTTTTTATTATTAATTTAGTGGTCAGTCATTAATTAATTTAGTAGCCAATTATTGATTATTTTTATCATTTTTTAAGGATTTATTAAATAAATAGCTGAAGTTTTGTAAAATTAACAAAATGACTGTTTTTTTTATTAATTTAGTGGTCAGTCATTAATTAATTTAGTAGTCAATTACTGATTATTTTTACAATTAATCACTAATTGACTTAAATTTATCATTAATTAACTAGATGGTTTTTCATTATTAGTCAATATCAGTCAATAGCTTGATTTTCCCATAAATATAAGGAAAAACATAAGCTTGGTGAAAGTGGAGAAAAAGAGAGATAAAGAGAAAATTGCAGAATTTTTTCTTAAAAGTGCATGAATCTAAATTTTTACTCTTTATTTTTAATTAATACTCTTTTATTAATATAATTATTTAACTAAAAAGACTATTAATTAAAAATAAGAAATAAAAATTCTTACCCTGTACTTTTTAATGGTATTTGTCTCTATAATGAGCCAAAGCCCCATGAACAAGGCATAAATCTGGGCCTCTTGCCATCATCCGTTACCCAACCAAGATTTCCAGCCCGCTCCACGTGGTGTTAATTTCATAAAATAATTAGGCCTCGTTCATTTGTAAATTCGAGTTTTCAATTCGAGCTGTGATATTTTTTGAGAGTTTTTTCTATAGCAGAAAAAGTTAGATGTGACATTTTCTGAGAGCTTTTTATTGTAAAAACTTAAAACTGAAAACTCGAATCGGTGAAATGAATGAGGCCTTAATTTCATGGATCATCATAATAACGTTGCAATCTTTGTGATTATGATCACATTACATATTATACACAAATATTGTTATCCATGTTAAATTTGTAATTTTATTTTATTATCATAAAGTTGCAACTTCTATACTCTTATTATAGAGTTTTTGTTGTATTCTTTCTTTCATTATCTGATCTTTCTGCGAACAAAAGCACCAAAAATTTTAAAAAAAAAAAATATATATATATATATATATATATATATAAAAAGACAACAAGTGGATTTTTCTTGTTGAACGAAAGACCAGATTTTGAAAACCAGCTTTAATCGCCTAAATCCGATTAAAGAAACTTAACACATCCCTAGAAGGATCTCGCTAATCAAGAAAAATGCCTTGCGTTGGAGCTTTCCGCAGTACATTTTACACAATGCAACTTTTTTTTTTTTTCCCCCTTTTTGATCTCTTTGTTTTTGCTTCTAACAACATTAAACCCAACAGTTTAAAAAATCTGAAGAACCAGTTCAGCTAATCAGGTAAAACAGATCAGAGTTTGTCTACTTAACGTTTACAAGCAGTGTACGAAAGATTCTTAAGCCACTTGGTTAAATAAACACATTTTCTGACAATTGGGGCCTAATTTTGCTTTCCACTAATTTAATATTTGCCATCAAAGACTTTTTTTGGTTGGCAACGTTTTGAAGTAGGATATTGCTTTGATTTGCTTAATCCAAAACAATTTAAATATCATAAAGTGGAATGTCACAGATCTAGACAATAATCATGATCTCAACTTTAAACTAAGTTACAAAAACCAAAAACCAAATTGAGGACAAAAGCCAAAACCCACAAAAGAATAAACAAGGATCAGGGCCATGTCTTTATCTCCAATATAGTTTTTCTTCACTCAAATGGGGTTTCTTTTTGACTGCCTCAGTCCAAGATACTTCTTTTGTTTCCTCAAGCACATGGACTTGGATCATCATATGGTGTCACTAGAGGTGTAAGTTTAGGACCGGGCCCGGTAGCTCAAAAACAATTTCAGGCCAGCCCGGCCTACTCCTAAAAAAGAGACGGCCCTAAATTCAAAAAGTTCAAGACCGACCCGACCTAAAATTTTATAAAGTATTTTTTTTTAAAAAATCTTTAAAAATATGATGTTCAGACCGGTCATGTCTGACCTTAAAGGAGAGAAAATTTGTCCAACCTAATCCTAAGTCCAAAAAATTTTAAAGCCAGACCGGGTCAACCTAATCCTAAGTCCAAAAAATTTTAAAGCCAGACCGGGTCAAGACAAACAGTAACAGACCTCAAACTGACCCGTTTAATCCGGCCTAAACTTACAGGTCTAAGTGTCACAAACTCTAAATTCTTCCCAACTTTACTTTTTTATTTTCAACATTCAAAAACAAATACAAAAAGCATAGAATAATGTATTCATTCACATAAAGATTTAAGTAGACCCCATTTGGATAAAACTTATACCTTTAATTTATCATCCCTTTTTTACAATAGGAACAAAAAAAAACCCACCAACAAAAATATCAAAATACCTATTGCTTTTTAAAAGTTGGGGTTTACACAAATATAAAGACAAATATATTTATATATATAAGATCCTACTTACCAAAGCTTCTTCCCCTAGTACAAAATGCAACGATTAATTTTTTTTCTTCTTTTTTTAAGTACAATTCAAACTCTGTTATGTCTATTGTTCTTTTCAGCAGCAATCGAGAGAAGTCTTGAGACGCCTTGAGTCCAAACATCATATTCTCTTTGGCTTCTGCACTCAAATTCCACAACTCCACGCATTACAGTTTTCAATCCAAAATAACGCCTGTTCTCACCACCCTCAAGCAAGTGACGGCCTGGCCAAGCTGGCATATCTTTGAGCACTTCCAAAACCGCATCTGTAAAATCACAAAAACAAAAACCAAAAAAAAAAAAAAAAAAAAAAAAAAAAAAAGAGAATTGGGATTAGGATTAAAGAGGAATAAAGACTTGGTTCTTTTCTTTTTGTCTTTCAAGTACTTTCACAAATCCCCAAATGGAAGAAGACCCCTCCACCTCCATTTCTGCTTCAACAAAAATCCCCCCCCCCCCCATTTCTGCTTCAAAAAAAAAAAAAAAAAAAAAAAAAGTTGAGGGTAAAAATAAAATAAAATAAAAAACTTACTCTTTTTCTTTTTTGTGATGGTCCCAGCAACGTGCCTGCTCTTCATCTTCAACATAACCTGCACAAAAAGAAGTTCCAAAGGTTGCTAAAGGAAAAAAGAAAAGAAAAGAAAAGAAAAGAAAAGAAAGATCCAATTCCTTCAATCATACTCAAGTCTCTTTTGCCGATGGAAAACCTTTTGCTCTATTCAGGTTCACACATATTCAAACAAACCAAAAGGGTTCCTATTGATGCCCAAATAATTGGCTCCAACATTTAAAATATCTAGAAGGCACATATAATCACTTAGGTATTCGTACAGTCGCGGAATTAGGATTTATTTTTTTCAATGAAGGTTAATAATCTAAAAATAAAAGTAACGAGATTATAAGATTAAATTTTTAAGGTTTAATGGGGGACTTTGTATACATTCATATAATAAATTATGGTTCCATTCATTTCACCGATTCGAGTTTAGAATTCAAATTTTACTATAGTAAAAAACTCTAAAAAACAATCACATTTAATTTTTTTACTACAGTAAAAAATTCTCATATAAAGTCATATCTAAACTCAAATTAAAAATTCAAATCAACGAGCATTATATATATATATATATATATGTTTTTTTTAAAAGGAAAATAAGTTCACTGAGCCTAACTTGGCGCATAGAAACACTACCTGGTTCATTCTGTTGATGTAAACAGAGACAATTTTCCAATGAAGATCGCCTGAACATACAATTAAATTAAATTAAAAATGAGGTTAAAGAAAGTTCAATTAAGAAGACCCTTTAAACAGTAGGGAAAATGTCCACATATATGTGTGTGTGTGTATATATATTGACTTTGAGAAATGGAATATAATTGTGAGAAAATGACCTTGAAACGTCACCTTACAAGAATTAACAAATTAGCAATATTACCCTTGCGAGTACGCTTGAGAAGCTCACAGCCCCTGGCCAGTAGTTCTCTACTGCAAATACCAAGAAAATTCTCCTCAGGGACTAGTTCGCCACTGAAACTGCTGTTGGAATTACCGTTACTGCCGTTACCACCAACTCCCATCCCTTTCTCCACCGGAATAACCGCGGCTATGTTCCACACTTCCTTCAATGCCCTCGCCTTCAACGTTGCCGCCCCGCGCAAAGCTGTAACAGGGGCATTTTCGTCACATTAAAATTAAAAACTCGAATATGAAAATATAAATATTTTTTAGGCGAATATAACTCAATGTTACATGCATCAACGTCATTAAAATACCATTTCAGCCAAATATATATATATATATATATATATATATATTTGAATACCAAACAAGCATACATAATTCCTAATGTAATTGTCCAATAACAATTCAAATAACTAATTCGTTACTTCATATCATTTGATAAATACAATTCGCTTGTTTATGATCTTTCAACATCACTAGTCCAATTATTGAAAAGAAATAATGAAAGACTAGTCATCATAAAAAATTAAGATGTAAAATGTGTCACGTGTAAAGATTAAATTTCAGCCAAAAAATTATTTATTCCATTTAATAATTTTGAAAATAATAATAACAAAATTTATTTATGTCAGACTAGTTATTACACTTTTTCAAAGACATTCCTTTTAATCCCCTAACGAAAAAGATAATATCAACTTCGAGAATTTATTCTTCATTAAAATTGAAAAGAACTTCTAAAATATTAATGTAAATTACAGATATTTTTGCACTAACAAAATAAAATAAATTGTATGCTTCCAAAATGCCCATCACAAAAAAAAAAAAAATTGAAGTTTACGAGTCCTACCCGTTGCAGCAGCGGCGGTCAAGGTCATGATATCACCGGCAGAGCGGACATTGACGGCGGAGCTAACGACGGAGGCAAGGTGCTCGCGCTCGGCGCCCATGGCTTCGGCTGCCTCGACACACTGCGCGGCCACAAGCGTGGCTGCAGAGGCCACGGCCATGTCGGTCTTTGCCATCTGCTCGTCTTTCCCGGAGCCAGACGATGCCGCAGTGGCGGGGGGGGGTGGCGCCGGATTGCGTTCGCCGCGAACCCCGCCGCAACTCCGGCAACCGAGATGGCGGCGTGGAGCTGGGCGTTCTGTGCTCTTGTCTCCTCTTTCTTCTTCTCCTTCCTGTCCTTGAGCCACCGGCCGACAGTCTTCCCCTCCCCGCCCCCGCCGGCGGCGGTCGCCGGAGCTCTAAATTGGGTATTCAATTGATTGGCCGAGCGGTAAAACTGCATTAATTCAAAAATAAAAAATAATAAAATTAGTTGTTGATGAGTAGGTCCATTTTTGGGTAGATTCGACGTATGTGAATCATATAATAGCCACACGAAAAATAATAATAGTAGTTATAACAATTAATAGATCCGTGTGTTATTCAATGGTGGACAAAAGCTAAATGTTCTTAAATAGCTTCATTTAGCTCTTTTCTTCTACTTCTCTCTCTCTCCTCTTTCTCTCTATATTTCTTTGGGGGTCCCCAGAAAGGTTTTATTATTGAATAGAAACCAGAGTAAGACGAAGATGAAGCCTAAAATTCGTCTCGTGGCAGTGTCGTTGGTTGTTCAATAAAACCCAAAGGACAAACGACAAAAAAATAAATAAATAAAATAAAATTGATACATTCTCTGTTCAAGTGTAACTGCAAAGAAAAACCCAGCTCAGCTCACTGGGCTTTGGCCATGTGGTTGGAACTGGAAGCGCGTGTGAAGGGACCAATGTGTTTTTTGTATATAATATATATAAACACAAATATAAATGTATACAATCAATTCATCATTGTACACAACATAACTAGGAAACGACACCAAAAAAAAAAAAAAAAAAAATCGGTTATTTATAACATTATATGTAGGAACCAGGTTATCCTCCAGGCAAGAATTTGCTTCGTATATCGACAGAATTCGTAGGTTTTTTAAGCATAGAACAGAGTGATGTTTTTTTTTTTTTCCTTTTTTTAAATTTTTTATTATTATTATTTGTTGGTTTTTGCGTTGAAGAAAGCGAAAACAAAGTTGTGTGTACATGTAGGTGTATGTAATCAAAGTTGGCGTTGGTTAGTGAGAAAGCTGAGATTTTATTACAATGTTTCGCCCGCACTCTGACCTCGTCAGGCTCACCCAGGAAAAAGAATGTCAGATTCCGGCCACCGTGTACGGCGGTCGCCGACCAAATATCCAAACCAAGACAAAAAAGATAAACAAAAAAACAAACGAACGACACAAACCTTAACGTCGTCGATTTCGGAAGGAGAGACTGGTGGGCTGTCGGTTAAGGAGCCGCAGCTCTGAGTTCCGTTCAGAGGCCCACTGCTGTGCGAGAGCCTTCCTGAAGTCCTTGGCGACACTTCTTGCTGCAAAAAAAAAAAAAAAAAAAAAAAAAAAAAAAAGGAGAGAGAGAGAGATCTTTTAGTAAGAAAAGAAAAGATGACCCAAATTTAGAAAATGGGAAATTTTTGCTTAACCTGTAATAGTGAAGAAATGAAGAGGAAAAGACGAAAACAAAACCCAGAAACTAACAAGAGGAAAAAAACAAGAAAAAGAAAGAGATAGCTAAAAACAATTCTATAATAATAAGAAAATAGAATCCCCCAATTTGTCTGCTTCTTCTTCCTCTGATGAACCAACCAACTTTAACTTTACTCACTTACCGATTGGGACATAATGCGCTCCATAACCATCTGAGAAGTCTCGGAGGAGGCAAAGGAAAAGGGGTTGCCAGAGACGGTGGCGCTTTCTTCTATTTCTCCAGCGAGGTCCTCGGGTATGGCGGCGGCGTTGCCGGAGAGGGTCTTGGCGATGCAGACGTGGGGAGGAGCAATGGCTTTGGAGACTTCCAAGGCGGAGACGCTCCAGGAGCGGGAGAGGAACTCCATGGGCTCGCAGGGAGTCTCCGGTGGCCGGAAAAAAGAGGCCTGAACCGGGTCAGACCGCCACTGTTCGGTCGCGGTTTTGTCCATTTTTGAAGTTGTGGTTTTTAGGAGGTGTAGTGTACGATGATGAACAGGGTGCGTAGGTTAAGGGGTGAGGGAGGGGAATGAGTGAGTGTGATGGGGAAGGTCGGCGCTTTATAGAGATAGAAGAGAGGACGGGAGTCGACTGGACTGGACTGGAGTGACAGGCACAAATGTGACCCAAGTGTCGTTTTTATTTATGTTATTATGACTTTTTTTGTGTTTCTTTCGAAATATTATTAGCAGCAAGGGAAATTTGGGGCCGATTAGTTTATTAATTCGGCTTTTATTGATGGGAGAAAGATGAAAATATGTTAAGATTTGAGATAAATTAAAATTAATATGTCAATAATTTATATAAATTAATAAATAGATTAAATTATTATTTTCATCCATAACTTCTCTGGTTATAAACCATAACTTGACAAGTTATTGTCTATAATTTACGATTTTTGTCCATAACTTGTCTGACTATGATTCATAATTTGACAAGTTTGTCCATAACTTATCTGGTTATAAACCATAACTTGACAAGTTATGGCCTATTAATTTCTATAACTAAAAATTAGCTTATATACTTTCTTAAGCTTTTTATATTGGCCTATTTTTTACTATTTCCCTTTATTAATTTGATTCTTACTAAAGTCGTTAATTGTTAAGGGTAGAATTTTATCAATAAGATTATATCGGATTATCTCTCGATAGTTTATTGGGTTATCAGTTAAAACTAATTACTTTCTCAAATTTATACAACTGACAGTGTTTGTTTTTTAGGTATATTGTAAAATGTATTGATTTATTGTTAGAACGGAAGTAAAGAGACACACGAATTTATAGTAGTTCACTCTATAAAAAAGAGATACATTCACTAGTTATTGTATTTTTCCGCTTGTGCTTTTAAGATTACAAAAAAGCTCCATCTTTCTCTCTGGGGCCTTACACTTTTAATAGCTTACAGATTACATATGGATCCCTTTTAGGGCGGACTGCCACATGGGGGTTTTTTTATGGTTTCTGTCAAGTAGCCTATTATTCTATTAGTCTAGACCGTAGCTTCTTAGCACCTTTTGGACCGTTCACTCATCCACTTTGTCCACTATTGCGGCTCTGCGGATCCTTTGCGATTTTCATTGGTCCATTCCAGACGGTTTATGGGCAGGTAATCATTTCCTGTGCTACTGACATTCTCCAAACCCAGACGTAAGCTAGGGATTTCCCCCTTGTCCCCTCAGAGGCCTTTCTTGGGACGTGGACCCATATTCATGCGTTCTGCCCTCTGCGCCTACACTATACTTCACAGGGCGCGACCTTTGCCTCGGTCGCCCCCCTCATGGTACCGCTTCAACTGCAAACACATCACGCAGGCCTCAACTGTATGTAATGTCGACGGTTGTATGAATCGTCCCATACCGTCGACCATTTCATCAGATGGCAGAGGAGGAAATGAGCTTTAGACGTCGACGGCTACCTGACGTGGTGAGTTTTAGGTCACGTGGAGCATGATCGGCATCCGACGTGTCAACGCATATTTTTACACACAACAGCTACCCTCCAGGTCGAGGCTTTTCTTTGGACTGCCTCGAGCTAGGCTGGGATTTGCTATGGCCTTTCTGTTTGCTTCGGGTGTGGGAGCGTAACTCTGAACCTTCCTTGTAATGATGGCTCTGGCACTTCGAAGCCCCTCGAGAATCGTAAACGTCGCGTCGGTTCGATCGCCATGCTGACGCAGACTTTCCTTTTAACGGACGAATCTGGGCCATTGGATTGAGTCTCTTCAGCTTCCCGCTTACTCCCTAACCGTCAGAATGAGTCCCTTCATTTTCGTTGTTGGATGCGTACTTACCTCATCGGACGGCTGGGGATCGAGCGCTTTTGGTTACTATAAGTAATCTCTTCATGTTCGTTTCAAATCATCTCGAAACTAAGACGAAACTTTGCCAAAATTTCTCAAATACCGTTCTTCGTACTCTCCTCTTGCAAACCCGCAAATCTTTGGCGAAGTTCACCTCAGTTCTTGCGCTTCTCTCGCTCCTGATTTTCTGGTAAGCATTCCTCCTCCCTACTTCCTATTTTGATATCTGTGTTTGCTCTTTTGACTGGGCTACGGTGGATTTTTTTAGGGATGGGGAAATGGTTGAGCATGGCGTAATAGGGGTGCTAGAACCTGGTTTTGGTGTTTTTCGCTATGTTCTGAACTATTTATGAGAGTTTCGAGTGGGCATGGATTCTTATTTGGCTTTCTGGGTTTGTTTGAATGGTCGACGATGTGTTTGAATCGTCATCGTCTAGTTCATGTTTAGGTTAGAATCATCGTTGCCTATCTGAACTGTCGTCGTTTAGCCTTAACTTTTACTCGACTAAGCTCCTTGTTTAACAACTTTAGACGTCAAACTAATTTCCTCTTCCCTCTCGACTTATAGGATATTGACTTTAGATTTTTCTTTCACAGTAATGGCACCTAGAAGGATTAAACGTCGAGGGGGATCATCGTTCGTGCCTCTTGTGAGGTCGGATCCTTCTCCAGCCGCCGAGTCTTCCTCCCACCCTACCAACTGTGATCTGATTTTGAGGGAGGTCGAGGACTATATCCCTCATCCTCGGGACGATGAGGACAGCGACGACCGCCTGGTCAAAGGCGAGCCAGACGAATGGGGGGCCTTCCACGTCTAGTGCCTCCGACTCTTTAGTCGGCGGTGTTATCTCTGGCTATAGCGGGCGACACCTTGGCGTCCCCGTGGCATCAGTGGGGGCGGATGAGGAGCGGCTGTCCTTCACAGCTGACTTCATGGTGCCGAAGACACGACAGAGAGTACGTACAAAGAGGGACGCGTAGATGACCGATGGTTCGAGTACGTCTTCCCAGACCCCAACTTCAAGGCAACCCTACCGGCCCTGGGGTATCTATGTGTTTATACCGGGCCTTCATGGTGGGGATGACACTTCCCATCCACCCATTCACATCTCTCCCACACAGCTGGCCCTAAATTTTTTGTATATCTTCGCTGGCATGTGGGTTCTTTGGGACCAAAGGTTCGACGTGGATTTATCTTTGGACGAATTTCTTTTTATATATAAACTTTGCCATGTCCCTAAGTGTGACGGCTGGTATTTTTTAGGTAGTCACTGGCGATCTAAGCCCGTTTTAAGAAAACTAATGAAGGGGTTGCCCTTGCCGTCCATGCCTAGAAGCAATGTTTTTCATGGTCAATGGTATGTTCGACGTCCACCCGGCTGATAAACCTTTTAAGCGCTTAGGGGTGCAAACATCATTCAGGACGTTGAGTAAGTATCATCGACCCCATATTATACAGCTGATATTATGCTTTTACACTGCTGACCTCATATCTTTCTGCGCAGTTCCCTAGGACCGCCCTCAACTTTTTAGGAATCGGCTAGCAAGGGTGACGGAAGCCTTCAGCTTCCCAGAAAGTGAGCGTCATATCGGTGCTTTGTTGACGTGGGAGAACCTAAGAAGCTCTGACCTTCTGATTTCACTCCCTTACCCTGCAGACACCAATGCGGTCAAGGACTTCTTCCATTTTACAGCCGGAGGTTAGTGTTTTCCCCTTGCACTCGATTCATTATCATCTGTTGTTTGTCTAATTACTTGGCTTTGATTGTGATGCAGAGATGAAGATCTTGCAGCTGCGAGTTCTGAGCGACAAGGGGCGCTCAAAGAAACAGCGGCCTCGCGAGAGGTCGAGTTAAACTACCGAGGCCAGCACCCCGCCGAGGCCTCAACCTACGGCAGAGCCTACAACAACTCAGGAGACGCCGAGGCCCAAAAGGCCTCGCCCAACTGAAACGCCAGCGGTGGAGGCTGAGCTAGCGTCGGTTAATGACATAACCGATGCTCATGAGGCTTATCCGCCTAGGGAACGCCTTTTGTTTCTTGGGACAAGGGTTCTGGATATCCATAGTTCATCATCCCTGATGTCCCCTCGGCTCAGATTGAGCTAGCGCTGAATCTATCACCGCGATTCCCCCTCATCTTCCAGGCTCTATACAAATCCTTTTTTTAGCAGGACTGGGAGAGCGCTACTCGGTCCTCTCTAGTCGACCGTATCCGCCAGGAGATCTCTCCAGATTCATGTAAGCTTCAGGGTCTATTTCTACGAGCTTTTTATTTTTTATTTTTTTTTTGTTCTCTTTCCTGACATATTTCCTCTTTTGATTTGACAGTCCCTTGTCCTTTCCCTCCTTAACTTCATTGAAATGGTTAAGATCGAGGACAGGAGTAAGGGAATGGATCATGTAGAGGGGCGCCTGAAGACTCTCCTTAGAGTGGAGAAGGCCAACAAGGATGAAATCTCAAAGAAGCTTGCCCCCGTCGTAGAGGAGCTCGATGCGGCTAAGACTGAGCTGGAGGCAGCCAAGAAAGGAGCAGAAGAGGCCCGTAAGCAAGCCGTCGATTCTACCTTCGTTAAGGCCGGCATGAGGGATATGAACTAGGTAAGCAGCAAGGCTACGACCTAGGCAAGAATGAGGGAGTCGATGAGTTTTTGGCTTCTGCTGAGTTTGCTCAAAAAAATGCAGAGGTTGCTGTCAAGGCTGTCGAGAACTTCAAATCCTCCGACGAATGACACGATATGTATGCCAGTGACATGATGTCCGTTGGCGAGCAACTTGTTCCTAGGATCAACAGGCACATTCCTGGTCTGAATTTGGACTTCCTTTCTGAGCATCCTTCTGATGATGAGGATTCTCTTACCGGTGCTGAAGGTGGCGAGGGCAGTGGTGGCGTTGTGGGAGCTAATAGCGGGGGGCAACGGGGCCTAGGACGCCGGGCGCTGATATTTGTTTTTCATTTCTTTAGTATACATATATTTTTCCTTTTAAAATAATGAGACAATTGGCTTTTTATCCCGCTGATATGTATACTATCTTTAATGTAGTTTTCTCTTATCCTGTTGATTTGTTTTATATTATTTATTATTTTTATACGGTTAGCCGTAACCTCTTTAGCAAAATCTGCCAAATATGATAGCCTCTCCTCCTTAGAGGGGCTTTGATGTCCCTTGGGGCTTAGTATATAGAAGCTTCTCATTCTTGGAGGGGTCAGCTTTCTGGATTCCCCTTGGGGCTTTTAGCAGATTTGAGAATCTGCTAAGTATACGGAAGCATCTCCTCCTTGGAAGAGTCAGCTTTCTGGATACCCCTTGGGGTTTTAGCATATTTGAGAATCTGCTAGGTATACGAATGCTTCTCCTCCTTGGAGGAGTCAGCTTTCTGGGTACCCCTTGGGGCTTTTAGCAGTTTTGAGAATCTGCTAAGTATACGGAAGCTTCTCAGCTTTTTGGGCACCCCTTGGGGCTTTTAATAGATTTGAGAATCTGCTAAGTATACGGAAGCTTCTCTTCCTTGGAGGAGTCAGCTTTCTAGGTACCCTTTGGGGCTTTTAGCAAATTTGAGAATCTGCTAAGTATACGGAAGCTTCTCCTCCTTGGAAGAGTCAGCTTTCTGGATGCACCTTAGGGCTTTTAGCAGATTTGAGTGCAGACCCTCCCCTGCCTCTTCATGTGTGGTTAAGAACCTTGGTTCGTGAGCAGATATTACTTTAACGTTCCGGAGGAGTGAGCTTTTATTTATTTCACAAAATGTAGATACAACATAGCCAAACAATACAAGTTATTAATAATACAGCTTTAATTGTTCGGCATTCCAAGGGTGTTCAATTCTCTTGCTTGTAAAGTTTTTTAAGACATAGTGCCAGGGCGTAGGATCTCTCTCACGCGTTAGGATCCCTCCCAAGTCGGGCCAAAGGACCAGTGTTTTTAGGCCTGGTACTCAATGTGACCCTTTTTAAGACAAGGTCCCTTGGGGAAAACCGTCTTCGTCTAACCTTTTTGTTGTAATAGCGCGTTGTTCTTTGTTGGTAAGTGGCGAGTCGTAGTTGAGAGTCGAGCCTTTTTTCTTCCAACAGATCGAGCTCCCCGTTCATTGCTTCGACGTTCACGTTGTCCTCATACGCAACCGTTCTTAGTGTCGGCATTTCAATTTCTACGGGGAGTACTGCGTCGACCCCATATGTCATAGAGAAGGGTGTTTCGCCTGGTGTAGTTTGACTCGTCATCCTATACGCCCACAAAACTTTCGGGAGTTCTTCAGCCTATTTTCCCTTCAAGTAGGGGTGTAATTTGGCCGGGTAGGGTCGGGTTGAGTCAAAAAATTGAGCCGACCCGCTCAGTACGGGTTGAGAAAACTTTGGGCCTCAACACTCTCTTAAGCCCACAAACCCGCAACCTGTCGAGTGACCTCGGGTAGTCTCGGGTTACTCGGGTTGGTGAAAATCAATTTTAATCTATGACTTCATTCCTCTTTTAACAGTCCAAAAGCATAAAATTCATAAATAGTCCATGAGCATTAACATAACATCAAACATACTTCTTAACAGTAAATAAAGTCCAGAAATAAAATTAACAATACGTCAAATAAACAGTCCATATAGAGATAGTGCAGTAAAATAGATTTAGGGATTTAGGGTTACACACTTAAATCAGGTCGGGTTGGGGCAAAGCGGGTTCAAAATGCTCCCCACCCTGCACAGTGCGAGTTGGGACTATTTGAATCTGAATTTTTTTTTAAAAAAAAAAAAACCTATGCTTTCGGGTCGGGTCGGGCGGGTTATTCGCGTTCGGGCTCATTTCTTACACCCCTACCTTCAAGTCATCAAGCTTTTTCTTCAGGGTGTACTTCAGGATTTTGTTGACGGCCTCAACTTGGCCGTTAAACTGTGGCAGTATCGGAGCTGAGAAGTCTATGAATGCCCAAATCGTCTCAAAATTTACGTGTCGAGGCATTATCAAACTATTTACTGTTGTCAGACACGATCGAATGCAGAACCCCAAATCTACACACAATGTTGCTCCAAATGAAGTTTGTGCAGATAGCCTATGTGGTCGAAGTAAGAACTTTTGTCTCGGCCCATTTAGTGTAATAGTCCACGGCGATGATGGCAAACTTAAAACCTCCTGGTGCGAGGTGCAAAGGTCCGATCAGGTCGACCCCCCATTTGGCAAAAGGCCATTGGCTAAGAATGGAAGTTAGGTTTTCTGGGGGTGCTCTAGGAATCATGGCATATCGTTCGCACTTATCACAACGCCGAGCGTATTGATACGCGTCTTTTTTAAGCGTAGGCTAATAGTACCCCTGCCTCTTAACCTTAAGAGCTAAAGATGGCCCCCCCAGTATGATTACCACAAACTCCTTCATGGATCTCCCGGAGGATCTCTCACGCTTCATTGTCACCAAGGCACCGTTGCAAGGGCGTTGAGAAGCATCGTCTGTATAGTAGGCCATCATATAGTAGGTACCTGGCAGCTCTATATTTGACCCTCCAGACCTCATCCTTATGGTTGGGTAGCTTTGCATCCATCAAGTATTGGATGAGTGGTGTCGTCCAGTTTTCGGTCGCCTGGGTCGTCAAGACTTCCGCTTTCTCATCAATTGATGGTCGTTCCAGTTCTTCGACAGGGAAGACCCCTAGCATATCTGAATCTTTTGAGGACACCAGTTTGGCTAATGCATCGGCATTTGTATTTTCAGCTCTTGGTACCTGTATTATCTCATAGTTTTTGAACTTAACAAGCTCTTCTTTTACCTATCTCAAGTATTCCCTCATTCTTTCTCTACGTGCTTGATACTCTTCCTTTACTTGTCCGACCACTAGTTGAGAGTCACTAAAAGTGCTAAGGCTTTCAATCTTTAAGTGGTCTGCCAACTGCAATCCTACAATCAACGCTTCGTATTCCACTTCATTGTTCGATGCCTTGAATTTGAACCGCATTGCTGAGGTGATTTTATGGCCCTCTGGACTTATCAGCACGACGCCCGCTCCTTATCCAGTTTCATTTTCTCCTCCGTCAACATAGAGTTTCCACTCCATTTTCTTGATCCCTTCATCTTCGGCCATTTTTGGCCTGTGGGAAAATTCTGCCATGAAATCAGCCAACGTATGTCCTTTGATTGTTGTCCTCAGCACGTATTCAATGTCGAATTGGCTCAATTCTACCGACCATTTTAAGAGTCGACCAGACGTTTCAGGCTTCTGCAATGCTTGCCTGAGTGGGTGATTTGTCAGAACCCGTATTGTGTGAGCCTGGAAATAGTGTCAAAGCTTCCTTGAGGCCACCATCAAGGCGAGAGCTAATTTTTTCATCTCGATGTATCTTGACTCGGCGTCTAAGAGCCTTTTACTCACATAGTAGACGGGTAACATGACTGTTTCTTCTTCCCTAATGAGTACAGAACTTACGGCATGCTTTGAAACGGAGAGATATAAGCTTAGCCCTTCGCCTGAGATGGGCTTCGACAAGATAGTGGGTCTGCCTAGATGCTCTTTTAGCCTTTGGAAGGCTTCCTCACATTACGGCGTCCACTCGAACCACTTACTTCATTTCAAAGCGTTGAATAAGGGCACACACTTATATGTCGCCTTAGATATGAACCTATTAAGAGAAGTTATACATCCTGTCAACCTCTGGACTTCCTTTAGCTTCGTAAGGGACCTCATGTCTTGCAAGGCTCTTATTTTTTCTGGGTTAGCCTCTATTCCTCTGTTACTGACCATAAACCCAGAACTTTTCCTGATCCAACTCTAAAAGCGCACTTCAGGGGATTTAGCTTCATGTGATATCTTCTCAGCACATCAAACATCTCCCTCAAGTGCATGACGCGTCATCCAGCCTTAGTGCTTTTTACCAACATGTCATCAACATAAGCCTCCACTGTCTTCCCGATCTGCTAAGCAAACATTTTGTTTACCAGCCTCTGGTATGTCACCCCGGCATTCTTTAAGCCAAAGGGCATTACCTTGTAGCAATAAAGACCCATGTCCATAATGAACGATGTGTGCTCTTCATCGGATAGATGCATGGGATTCTGGTTATAATCGAAGTAGGCGTTCATAAAGCTTAACAACTCGTGTCCGGCAGTAGCGTCGACCATATGGTCTATTCAGAAGAGTGAGAAACCGTCTTTTGGACAAGCCATGTTGAGGTCGCTAGAGTCAACACACGTCCTCCACTTCCCATTAGGCTTGATCACCAGTCTAGGATAGTGAGCCTCCAAGATGAAACCGTTGCTAATCAGTTTGTCGACCTCTTCCTTCAATGCCTCATACCTCTCCGAATTCATCGGTCGGCGCTTTTGGCGTTTAGGAGGAAAAGAGGGGTCGGCATTCAAAGCGTGGCATATGACTTCGGAGTCGATTCCTACCATATCGGCATGCGTCCATGCGAACACATCTAGATTTTTGTTCAGGAAGTTTTCAACCTCGACTCTAAGCGTTGGGGGCAAATTCGAGCCTATTTTTAGTACCCTCGTTAGTTTCTCGCTATCTACCCGGATTTCCACCAACTACTTGATTGGTTGGGACCATGTAATTGTTGGTCTCCGAATCAAATTCGGACGCGGAAGCGTGGGGGGGAGGGGGGAAGAGACGGGTCGTGTATAACAAAAATTTTAATAAAACCTTTGAGATACTCTATAGATTATATTAATTTATGCACGAATAAATTAATCTCATTAATTCATTTATTAAGAACTCAATTAGGAAAAATACCTGGAGGCCGACCCGGTTGACAACTTGAGTTCTTTGACCTCGAACAATCCTTGCTCCAAAGCTTTGTGTTTAGAAAACCAATGTCTTCCACTTCAATTTTTAGAATCTACGAAGACGTGTGTGTGGGCACACATGAGACAAAACGGGTTACAATAAACACTCGAATTTCCACAAACACCAACGCATGCACGATGTGGAATTTTTGGAGAAAATTTTTTTCCTTCCTCTCTACCTTGAGAATTTCGGCCAGCCTTAACTATTAGGGTAGAAAAATTGTTTCAAAAATTGTCACAAAAATTGTGTCCACAATTTTCTACTATTCTCTTATTTATAGAGTAGAAGTCAAACTTCTAGAAGGAATCAAATCTCTATCTCCAATTTGAATTTCAAAACGAAATCTCCTCTATCCCTTATCCCTTATGGCCGGCCACCCTAGAGGATTTTCATCCCTGTGTGGTGCCAATTTTTGCAGATAGGGAAGGAAGAGAAAATCATCCTTTATCCTGTAGTCTAATTTTATTTCAATTTCAAATTCGAATTTAAGTCAAACTTAATTTAATTTAAATTTCTAAATTGAACAACTTATCAAATAAGTTTAAATGAATAAATCTAGATGTGTTTAAATTTAAATTTAAATAATCACATTATTTAAATAATAATCAATTCTCAATCAATTATTTTCGAGTGTTTAATTTTTGAATTCCGTAATTCTAAAATTCCCATTTTGCCCTCTGTGTCTAGCAGAATTACTAAGACGACGCGGGGACTAATGGACCTATAATCCCGAGCTCCAATAAAATTAATAATCAATTAAACGTTTTAATTAATTATTTAATTCTATTAATTCCAATAGTTACTCCACTATAAACTTGGAATTGCACTCTCGAAATTATAGACATAAATTACTTCTAAACTGTGAAGTGTCCATTTGATATAGTCATTGCATATAGATCAATCCTCCATAAATAATTCATAATTAGAGCAAGGTAAAATCCGTTAACCTCTCTAATTACTTCTTTATCCTTGAGTACCATTGATTCTCTAATGGACAGTGATTCATAAAACACATTCATGAATCGGAGCTCCTACTGGTCCAAGTACTAAATCAACCCTCAAGAGAACTATTTATCTACTTCTTTCTTAAGAAGGAATGGATTCCATCTCGTGTAATAACATTCCCGGCTACCTACTTCATCATGTCTCCAAAATACAAGGAATAGGATTCAGGATCTCAGAATCCGTACCGAGTAAATCAAGAGACACAAATTCATAAATAGGAGTCTGTTAAGAACTCAGGATTAAGACCATCCTATATATGACCATCGGTAGACTCAATTAGAATTTCTATACTTAACGAAATTATTAGAAATTCATATTGTGTCTGTGTCCTTGTTCCACATAATCTCATTATGCGAAATACACTCATTCAATATCTCTCCATATTAACAGTGCGGATAACACCATTCCATTCTAAATGGGAATGACATGTATTAATAATGTTTTAATTAAAGATTCTGAACTTTAATTAAATTCATTATGAACATTACTTTTTTATTATTATCCTTAAACATTATCCTCTCGTATATAACACTTATATACAATGTTTAAGGTTACATAAATAATCATGGAATTTTTATTGATATTCATAAAATATTCATAAATATATGCACATAAAATAATGAATAACTCTTTTATTAAATAAATAATAAATATCCTATTACATCTTATGCTTCTAGGACACCATTCCCAATAGTAATCTCCTTTTTGATTCTAGGATATATGTCCTCAACTGGTCCTTGATGTACCATTCTTGCTTCATGTCTCCCTGGTTGATCATATCCCCATATGGTATCTGAGTATGCAACTCTGGATTCGTATTGATTGCTCTTCATTTCCCCTACGTCATTGGGGGTCGGGAACTTAACATTTTGATGGTAGACGGATGTTATTGCTCTTAATGCCAGAAGGGTCGGCCTCCCGATCATGGCAGTATACTGTGAGCCCCCTTTAATTACCACAAAATTTGCCATCGTAGTTGTTTGCCTAGGCTTCTCTCCTGCAGTCACAGGCAGCCTAATCGTTCCCTGGGGGATGACCGAGTCCCCTGTGAACCCGTATAATGGCTGGGACGTTTTCTCCAGTTGCTCCCCAGGGATTCATATCTTTTTCAGGCAATCAGAGTGCAGGATGTCCATCGAGCTCTCATTGTCCACGAGGATTCTGCATACGGTGTGGTTTCGAATCATTGCCTCTACTACTAAGGCATCATTGTGGGGGGAAATGGGCCCTAGTCGCATCCTCTTCGGTGAATACCACTTCAGTACCACCGAATTTTGCTATCTTTGTTGGCTTGGCAGTTGAGAGGCTCTAAAACCTCTCTTGGTACACATGTCTTGCCTCGTGGGCGTAATTCTTCTGGGATCTCCTTGAATCTCCCCCGAGATATGGTCCCCCATGGATGGTCCTTATTACATCGACTGGCTCACGGTCTTCTCCACGTCTATTATCCTTCCAACGTCGACCGTCGTTTCTGTGGCCATGGCCTCTCCTATCAGCTTTAAATGCTTGCAACCTCCCCTCGCAGATTAATCTTTTGATCTCATCCTTCAGGTCGGTGCAATCATTGGTGTTGCGGCTGACGTCTCCATGGAACCTGCAGTACTTATTTTGATTCCTTCGGTTTGGATCCGACTTCATAGGCTCTAGTCGGCGTAACAGGTTTCCTCGGCTGGCCTGATTGAATACCTCTTTAACCCCTATGGTCAGCTCATGGTAGGAATCATATCGTTGGAATGGGCGAGGCCTCTGACTTTCCTCTTGCGTAGGCTGCTTCATTTCTGGAGGGTTCGACACCGACGTGAGCTGTTTGTCTCTGTTTCCTCCATCTCGCTGTTTTTTACTGTCCTATTTTCCCGAGGTCGACCATTGCTCTACTCCTTTATTTTTACTGGATCTGTGCTCGGGATCATTTACGTCGGCTTCTTCGGCGTTGATATATCCCTGCGCCCGTGCTAAGAATTCTTTGGCCGGTGATTTTTGGTTTAGGTCGCGTTTAAACGGCGTGATCTTTTCATACTAGATAGAGCCAACATCAGAGCCTCATGATCCGTCATATTCGTTGTAGTGGCGACGGCTTCTCCATACTTTGCCAGCCACTCTTTTAATGATTCATTTGGTTTTTGGTAAACCATTGTCATATTTTGCTTCGATGGGATATACTTATTTACCCTGATGAATTGGAGGGAGAAAGCTTCCTTCAATTCTTCCCAGCTGGAAGTGGAGTCTGTCTTGAGCGTCCGGAACCATCTCCGGGCAGAATCCGTCAAGTGGTTCTGAAACGCTCGACACATTATTTCCTCCGAGTATCCATGCAGAAGCATGTGTCCCATGTACATATCCAGATGGTCGTCGGGATCTCTTCTCCTGTCGTATGGCGGGATGGACAGGGAGTTATCTTTATCTGGGAGAGGTGGTGCCATGATTTATGCAGTAAAAGGGTGGTCATGAGTTCGACTGGGAACGATGTCAACATTAACCACCTCTGCCACCAGCCCCAGGTTCTTTTACAGATGACTCACCTGGCTTTTCACATCCTTCTTCAAACCGGTGACATCACCTGTGAGCTTTTCTTCTAAGCTCATCACGCACTCCATGATGGCTTTTACCTCCTCCGTTGAGATTGCAGAACTGACCCTTTTCGAGGCTCCTGCCTTTTTGGCATCTAGCTTATTCCTCAGGTCTCCACCCCTGAATCTCCCGGGATATATATACATGGGTTTCGAGGTGGCGCTTTAAGGTTCTCCAGACCTCCGACTGCTCATTTCTTCTGGGCTCGTCGTCTAGCGGCCCTTTGTCTGCTACCGAGGGATTTGGACGGCCGAGGTCTCGAGTTATCCCCTCTAGCATTTTCAGTTTTCCCGATCCCTTCCGGGGCACCGCGCTGGTGGCCAGCGTTTTGGTTCCCAGCCACGGATGCGCTCGATGGTCCCGGGGCGTCCTCCAGAGAGGGCATGAAGCCTCTCCCGTCTATCCGCTCGACGGTAGTCACAAGCCCTCGAACCAAGTCGGTCAGAGCATTCAACTAGGCCTGCATCTGTACCGAATCAAGTTGTGGTATGCCCGGGTGTGGAATTTCGTCCCTCACCGGGGGTTGATTCCGCTGGTCGGGTTGATATTCCCCGCCCCCATCATTGGCCGGATGTGCGGCGTTCTCCTCTGTTTGGCTGCCGTGATTCGCGGTGCCATTGTTTTCTCTTCTCGGAGGCATGATCGTTGGTTATTTTTTAGTTGTCTCAGGTCCTAAACACACGAACAAGAGATTCTGGGTTCGGTCCCCAGTGAAGTCGTCAATTGTTGACGGTAGAATTTCATCAACAAAATTAAACATATTAGCACGTGGGACACACATAAGATTAATCTCCTTATGTGTGTCGCACGCCCTAATATGCTTAAAATATCATATTTCAAAGTCTAGGTATGATGAATTTGATTATTGAGATATAGTTTGTTGTAATTTATTCTAAGTTGAGATCTTTAATATTATTTGTGTGAATTGAATGTTTCTTTCTATTTAAGTGTACTTATGTCTAGTTAACCTTGTTTGTGTGCTTTCAATTTGATAAATACGGACAACTTGACTTTTCTCTGTCACTGAATTATATAACCATAAAAGGTTAAGAAAAGCGAGCTTTTTGTCCATCCTAAACTTCAGATTTACTTATTTTTTTTTCTACATGTACTCTTGACATATGTTGAGAAATAAACAGTGTGTTTTAAAAAAAAAAAAGAATACATAATTATTTTCAAAATGTTAATAGGAATTCCTACTTTCTGGCTCATCCACATGAACCTGAAAAAATAAAGAGCCCGTTTAGTTCACTAATTTGAATTTTTAATTCGAGTTTAGATATGATTTTATATGATAACTTTTTACTGTAGTAAAAAAGTTATATGTGACTGTTTCTCAAAGTTTTTTACTGTAACAATACTCAAATTTTAAACTCAAATCAGTGAAATAAACGGGGCCAAAATCAAAATAACGAGTGTAGGTGAAAACGGAAAACCAATTTTGTTGTCACAATATCCCTATTTATTATATTTTATTAGCAATCTATTTATTCTTTTTTTTTTTGAAAAGCAATCTATTTATTCATTAATGTTTGTATTTGTGTGTATATGTATAAAAAGTGTCTTCAGTCCAGTAAATGTTAACATTTTTCTGGTCATATTACACAGAATAATTATTCATATAACAATTGCATTGTGTTTGAAAGAGAATTTGGTTAGAATAACTAAGTGAAAAAATAAAATTAGAAAAATGACTTTTTAATTTTAATTTTATTTATTTCCATGGAAGAAAAGGATGAGAGAAAAATAGATCCATAGCTCAAGAGTGAGAGCTGCTCTCGTCATGGCTTCGTTCGCAGCGACAAACACAGAGAGAGATCTAGATCTCAACAGCGCCTTCCCTTCACTTTCTCTCTCTAAAATTCTCCCTTTCTCTCTCTAGAATCATCTCTCTGTGTGATTTTGGTATTACTGATTGTCTCTCAAAAATAGGGTGAGTTTTTCTTTAAAAACACGAGAGAAGAACCAGAGAGAGAAGAGAGAGATTATCATATTTTTTTAAAAAAATCATTTTATAAATAAAAATTTTTAAAAAGTTATTTTATTAATAATACTTTTCTATTGAGTTATTTTTACAGAAGCTCCTGTTTGAAATGAGTTTTTGTCATTTCAGTTAATATTGAGAAAAATGAACTGGGTTGACTTTGTTTTACTCAGTTTTTCTTTCTTCAGATTTTCGTATGGGAAATTTTTGGTTTGCTCTTTCGCTGTGCGGTTTTGTCATAGTGCAAGAAAATGCAAGGAACGGGTAAAGCGAGGAAACACGCGCTGCAGATCAGCGTGGTCATCTCAGTACAAATGTTGTACAATCAGCAAATAAAATCATACTGCTTGATTCTGTTCGTCATGTAAGTAGGGATCACACGGAATCAACATGGTCATATTCTTTAGGACGTACTTATTATTATTATTATTATTATTATTGGAAATGTCTTTAGACCGTTAGGTATAAAATGGCTGACTGATCCAGTCAGACAATTGTGACCGTTAGATTGGAATTAAACGGTGTAGATTTGTTTCTTTGTTTCTCCAAAACCTCTCACTTTCTCAAATGCACGCGCGAGCAGCATCATTCCCAAATCTTATTTTCTCTCGACCTCCCTCGACCTCCCTCGACCTTCCTCGAGCTCCTTCGACCTCCTCCGCAGCCAGATCGGCACCGACGAGTTCCGAGAGGCGGACCGCGTCCCGACAACTCCCTCAAGCAAACCCACTCCTATCTCCTCCTCCACCCTGACATTTCCTCTCTCCTGAAACATCACCACTTCATCCTCTGTCTCCGTCGCCGCTTCCTCGAACGCCTCCGCAGGGGTGTTGCCGGAGGTGACTTCCGACAGGCCGACAAGGAGACCCGCCGCCTAACGACCACTCCCACAACCAAACCCACTAACATTTTCTCTCCCCTCAAACACCACCGGTTCATCTTCTCCGCCTAACACTTCGTCGACGGAGATACTCCCGAGGTAATCTTCCAAACATTTTAAATTGTACAGCATTTGTAAAAAAAAACTTAATTATACCTCGATTGTAGACTCGAATTATCTGGAAAATGGAAAAAATGGTTAAAAGGGGGCGTTTTGCAGAAAATTGTAGACTCGAATTATCTGGAAAATGGAAAATCGAATTATCTCCATTATCAAGTTACGCCGAAAATTGTAAATAGAGGGGACGTTTTGGAAGATAGAAACACTATG